>NW_005187409.1:6789962-6855561 GCF_000239375.1 Pundamilia nyererei | reverse complement strand
AAGAGAAGAGAAGAGAAGAGAAGAGAAGAGAAGAGAAGAGAAGAGAAGAGAAGAGAAGAGAAGAGAAGAGAAGAGAAGAGAAGAGAAGAGAAATGCTGCAAACAAACACTTCATCTCATAAGAAGCAGAACTGAGAACAGTGCTTAGAGACAGCCTGACGGGACAGCAATATGACTATTATGTTTTTTTAATGTTAGCATGTCTTAATATATCTATGTAACTACAGATAAAGCATATGGAATCATTGGGGATTACTGGACCACCAAGCAAACGGTTTAAAAAAATCAGTGTACTCACACACCTTAAGCTGCTGTAAGCCTGTGAAATTTAAACATTTAAGCTCAAACAGCTGTTTTGATAATGAAAGAAACGCAGCTTTTTCTGGTGCATTCAAACACCGGCTCACTTGCAGGTTAATCCTGTTACGTATATCTTATATAATCTTTTCACTACTGCTTTTAAATAAGACAGAGTTGTAGCCAGATCCTTCTTGGTCCCTTGACAACTTTGTCACTCAAACCTCTCTTAGAAACCAGAAGTATGAAACCAGCTATAACTGAGGCCTAATGTGACCTGTCCTTAATGCTGATTGACAGAGAGTGTAGGAACAACTGAGATCACTCAGCACTGATTAAACCCTGACGATAATAACTGTACAGTACATCAGTCTTCCATATTCATCAAGCTCTGACATGCATCCGTTAAGTAATCACAGCAGGAGAAATATAGACACGGGTGTGAACATTGCCAACAATACTGTATAATGCATGGCAGTATAATACAAGCAATTTATGTAATGAGATTCATGCCATTTGTAGAGATTGATACATTAAAATTAAAGAATGTATCATTTTAGGCACCATAGCACAGACAGCTTTCTGAGTTTTGCACTATGGGTTATTTTTACACCCAGCTGTAACTGTTCTTCGCAGATGGCCATTACACTCAAATATATGGGCTTAATTTAATCTGTTTAATATATACTACAATATGAATGACATAACTTGTTTCAAGCTGTGCAGACAGAAGATGGAGAAAGCTGGAGAAATGAAGGTTTGGCTGAGAAAAAACGTGAAGGTTAGTGGACGGAATAAAGGACTTTGACCAGCTTTGGGAAATGAGTGGGCAAACAAAATGACAGACTCATCCCCCTGTCCCTCTGCTCTTTGCTCTCCCTGATCTCTCATTGTTTTTTTTTTCCTTTATCAGTGCTGATGCTCTCAATCTGTCACAGCAATTGCCTCATGGCATAATAATTTGACTAAATTGAGCCATAATGCGCCTTGTAAATTTAATTTTGTCTCAAAACCAGATTAACCCATATGACAGGATGCACATGCGCGTCTGCCAGCACGGGTATGTGCGCATTGTGCATGTTTGTGTGTGGATACACTATGTGCTTGCCAAGACCCTTAATCCCAGGAGCGTATGCTGAATAAATCAGAGGAGTATTTCTGAGTGGGAGAAAAAAATCCCTATCCCTTCAAACACTGCCCATAGATTCAAAGAGTTAAGCACACATGGACAGACAACATCAGCAAGTTGAGCACAATCGCACAACTAGATCTACACACAAGTATGCGTGTTCATTTACAACCAGGACTGGAGAAAAACTAATACATGTGACCATCTGACTGGTCTTCATCATAAATAATGCACTCTGCTGGATGCTTTACTTCTGCATTTAGCAGAATAAGTGCAGAATACAAAAACAGTGCATAAAAGTATCGTAAGTATTTCAGTATGGTAGTTAAAAACTACTAGACTTAGAGCAAAAAGTAATGAAATGTTTGATCAATTGTTTCTCTGTTATAACAATGATTCTTCTACTTGTGTAAAGCTTGTGTTTTTTCCATGAAGTGCTCCCACGTTTGTAAGAAGAATCCATTTGTGGGTTGAACAGCAGAGTAGAGTATGTAGGTTGTGCCAATGATAAACTTGCCAAATCTTCCTTGCCAATGCCAAACAGCTTATTCTGTGACCAACACAAGCGCATTGGCTGACTTGCGACAGATGAAGAATGGGATACCATCCCACTGCAGTGTGCACTGGTGACCAGCATGATGGAGAGGTGCCAGGCTGTTGTTACCATCTATGCTTCTTCCAAGTGCTATTGGGGTCCCCCTTTTGTTAAATGAATAAACTGTTACATTTTCAATATTGTTTCTTCAGACTTCAATCATCCGACTGAATAAACAACACCAAACAAGAGTCCTGTCTGGTGGGTCTGCTGCTCAACCCACAAATGCATTTTTCTTACCAGTGTGGGACCATTTAAGGGAAAATAAACAACAGTATAAGACTTATTACCAAGAAACATTTTACAGCAAATAAATAATTGACCAAACACAAATTTCCTTTCTTTTTGTGTTAAATTTAAAGCATACTTGCATTCCAGATTTTTTTTTTTATAAAAAAAATAATAATAATAAAAAATAAACCTCATCAGACTGGTCATTTCCACTAAGTGTCAAACATGAACAAGAACTGATCTCCTGTCACATTCATACACTCACACACCCACCATCCTTTCCCATCATCTGACCACTCTTACACTGAAGTGGTGTCAGCAGTGTGACATTTTTCCCTGGAGAGTGAGGTAGGTAGGTTTGCTCAGACAGTTGGGATTATTAAATATGTATTGCAGCATAGTGATAGGACACCACAGGCCATTAGGTATTATAAATATATAATTCAGCTCAGCTACATATTTCAGCGCCCTGGATAAATGGCACACTAGCATACAAGCCTCCTTATTAGCATCCCAATGCTAAAATGCATCTCAATTAGACTGAGTGTCAGGTCTCATTTGGTGAGGCAGGGATCGAGATGGAAAGGGCCAGTGTATAAATGACAGAATAAATGAAAGCGTTGTGCCAAAATATGGAGGAAAAGAAAGCAGCAGAGGAAAAAGGTATCACTGACCAACAGTTTGCAGATTTGCTGATATATTGATTGTGAGCTGGGCTTAAACTTTAATCATTTCTGGACTGTTTAATAGCAACGCGAGTGAAGTTACTGGTCTCACTAACTCTTTTTTTCATTTTTATACTCTCCTAATCCCATTTTTTTCTCCTCTTGACACTACCATTCAACGGTGCGCTTAACTCTTTTTTTCCAACAAGCCATATCTCCTCCCTATTCCTCTGTCATCCATCTTTACCATTCTTTAGCTATCCTTCTCTGCCTGACCATCCTTTAGCAATAATCATGTCACCCTCTATCCTTTCTTTCTAGTCAGCTTGTTAAATGCTCCTTTTTCTGCCCTGCTCCTTGAAAAATCTCTTCCTCAACCTTTCCTTTTAACTAGCCTCTCCACTGCCTCTGCCTAGGTCCATTTCAACGTCGTCCAGCTAAACAGACATTTGCAGTTTAGAAAACATGGCAGTAATTAGAGAACTTTGTACTGCACAATCGACAGTATTTTGTCCCTCAAAAAGTTAGCTCTTTTTCTCTGTATCACACTTTCTGTTTTCCTCCCCATCATGCCCCTACACTGCCTTTGCTTTCACTTTGATCGCTTGTGTGACTCTGAGCATGTTGACAGCAAGCCAGAGGGCCAAACCTGTCACATCATCCCCTGTGGAATCAATCATCTAACCCAGGATCAATACCAAAGAACCATATCCTCAACTGAATACCGACTCAGCTGACAGCAACGGACTATTCAAAAACAACATTCAAAGCAGTCCACACAACCACTTAGCATACACCACTGCACAAACACAGATTCGCAAACACACTCACGCTCAGACACAGTCTCAGCTACTCTGAAACCAATGCATACAAATATATTTGCAGGTTGTGTATGAGAATGCTTCAGAGATGCTTCACAGGGAGCAATGTTCGTGATTCAAATACGTCTTTCCCAGCATGTCATCTAGCTTTTCTCAGTGTCACTAAGACTGATATCAGTTTCAAACTCACTCACTCACTGTCTGCCTCCAATTAATCAGTTTTTACTGCAGAGGTCTGATTATGGACCCATTTATTGAGTCTATATTATACAGCAGCACAACATAGGATCACTCTATCAATCATCGAGCAGACCTCTGTAGGGGAATTTACCACTTATCAGCCCACTACAAGCGAATTAGACAGACATAATAGGGCTGAGCAGAGGCAGGGGGTTGAATGAGGCTAGTGCACAGTATGCGATCATCGATGTGTGGTACACTTTAAAGGAACAATACTGATAAAATGATGTGTCCCCGGTAGCCATTTAAAATCTGGTGAAAATCATTTACGAATAGAGAAGGAATTGGGTAAAAAGTGACACATTAATGACAGAGTTCTGGAAGGGCTTCCAGTTTTATCAGCTACAAACGTACAATATCACTTTTCCTTTAGCAGACAGCTGACATCGCCCGTGACATTAATATGTCTAGGACTCATCTTTCTCTCTATTCAGCACCAACACCTAGTGAGCTGTGAACAGTCAACTCATTTCACTTTGCAATATAGCTTTTGGACATGGGATGTTCATTGGAATGTCAAAACCAAAATCCCCTCACATCGCACACCAGCCTCAAGATATTTTAATCTCTGTGAGACTGACTTGAAGTGACCTTTACCATCAGTGTATAAATACAAAAATCGGTGCCACTTGTGCTGATTGTAATAAGATGGTATCTGACTCGTGTCCATTGCGCTGATTGCAATGTTAGTGTAGGTGAGCTTAGCAGGACTAAAATCATATGTTATAATATCAGCATCAAACAGCTACGTCGTTTCTTTGATCTCAACAGAAAATAGGCCACACAGAGAAGACTACCTGACAAGCTAAACACAAAAATAAATCCTAACTAAGGCAGCTGACGATTTTAAGTTAGGCTTATTCTTTCATTTTGAAATCTATTGACAAAGAAATTCATAAGAGAATCGGGCGACTATGAAAAATTCCTGAAACTGTCAGTTTGATGTAACTAAAAAAAGGCTTCATCAGAACATGCGTCTTTATTGCAGTAAACCGAATAAATGCTCACAAACCCATTATGTCCTTTACCGTTTGGCTAATGCTTTTAATCTAAGTGCTTTACTGGATTGTCCCACAGGAAATGGAACATTACCCTTTCTGTATTACTGTGATCAAACCTTTAGTGCAAAGAGCACCCTCACTGGCCATAAAGTACAGTAGAAGCAGTCTGGTACAGTTGCTGAGCTAGAATTACTTACTGTAGCATAGACCTTTTAACTTGATCACTACTGTTAAGTAAGAAGCAACGAATGCTTTATAGGATTTTGAAGGATTTCACTCAGAATGTATATGTGTATTTGTGATTCGCTCTTTACACAGCATGAAGTCTGCTGTTTGTTAGTAACTCAGTGCTGAAAACTGTTAATGGAAAAAATGATGCACCTTGTCTCTGGAAGAGCTGGCTGCTGACAATTTCAGTCATAGAGGCCACCTTCTGTTTCTGGAGTTTCTCAGGAGGAATGCAGGAGTAAAAGTCATGCAGCAACTGACTGCAGAGAGAAAATGACACAGAGGAAAATGAATAATCATAAAAGATTATCACATGGGGAACAGCAACTGGACACACAAAATATTCAGAAATTATATTTTTACACATTTTATACATCTCACCAAGCATTACTAATTCACACAATGTAACTGCTTCAAAGATCAAAAGCAAAACCATCCCTGGTTTAGACACATCACCTTTAACATATAAAATATGCAACCACTAGAAGCAGCAGTTGTATCACAGGGAAGAGCAGTGTATGCCGCATGGAAAACAAATGAGCTAAAGTCTGCACACATCTTAATGAAGACATGGGTTTGACTTATCCTCTGCCCCAAATTCAATTTTGGAATAATTAAATGGGCTGGTTGCAAGCCCTGACGCCACTTAGAAAGATTGAACGCTCAGAACATGGCAAACCCTCGGTCTCAATTTTTTGTCTGTATCTCACTTTGTCTCTGTCTCCTTGAATTATGCCACACAGGCTGCTGCAGCACTTTCAATAATGGCATAAAAGAAGAAAATGCAAACCTTCTGCTACCAAACTAAACATAACACAAAGGTCTGTGTGACTTTTGATGTCCCCCAAGCTGGCACAGGAGCAGGCTCGAGTACAGAGGATCAGTGAAGTCCACTAATCATCTGGGCTGAGTCTAATTAAAATCCAAAATGTCACTACATACTCTGTGGAGATGCTGCAGATACCCTGAGTAACAAAACACATCCTTAGCAGACAATGTCTTCACTAGTACCACTGCACAGATCACACTACAGGTGCGTTTACAAGGTGTAGAAATGTAACTATACAGGACACGATACAAAGCTTTGATGTCCACCTCGAGCAGCGTAATTGTAATTCACATGGCCTGTTTGTGGAAACTCTGCTCGAGGCGATCCTGATCAGGAATGCAAAGGGGACTTTACTTTCAAGTTCAGATGGCTGCGATATGTTTGTGGATATGTGTGTAAAGAATTGCACAAGACAGAATATAAAGGGTGAGTGAAGGGGTTTGGGATTGGGAGATAAAAAAAGGAAATGAATGACAAAAGACAGAGTATGATAATATATGCCCTGACTTTTAACTCTGCCTCAACACTCATCTTCGTGTGTGAGGCAGGTGTTTAAGGTAGCACCTCTGTGACACTGTGTTGACATCGAGCCACTAGAGGGACTGAACTGGCAGATGCAGACAGTCCACGAGCTCAGACACGGACATACAAAACCCCACAGGTCACAGAAAGGTGAAAAGACAATATATGAGGATGGGAAGGTTTAAAAACTGAATGTGGCAAGACAAGAAAACATACTAACTGGTGAAGTATGCACACTGATTGTATGTTTCAGTTGGGTCAAGGAAAGGTTATGCCAGTCTTTCTAAGTCATTTTGTTCTTCAGGACTCTGAGAATAAAAGAGAAGGGGTTCAAATGGCTTTTGTTTGATGGTTCTGCTAAAATTGTCATTTCACTCAGGGGCACATAGAGGAGAAGCAGAGTGTGTTGGAGTGTTTGTCCTTGTGTCCACGTCAGTTTGATGGGATTTTTATCACCTGATAAAGGAGGTAAGGTTTAACCACGATGGAATATGGGAGGAAATAGAAGAATAAGGGTCACTGAATAAAGCCAAGTGGGAAACGTGAGGTGAAAAAAACTCATATATTCTCTCTGTAGGTGTGAACGAACAAGACCAAAGATAAAGTGCTAGTGTGTGCATATCTCTCTGTTTGTGAGTTTAAGGATAAGCTTACCTGAGAAGCTTGGCATCAAATACTTTCTCCACATCTTGCAGGACTGTTGGCAGGTACTTCAGAGCAGCAACCTAACAACACACACATGCACACACACAACACGCAACAAGTAAATAGTGTTAAATTACTGTCTTGAAACCCTGTGCAAGGTGACTTTGCCATCAAACAGGCATTCTCCACATGTGTTTAAAGGGGGTGTTTCATTTTTCACTGGGCTCTTGTCTTTCTACCTAACTTTTTCTGATGTTTTCTGTTTGTATGTCTGTGTACGTGTAGGCACAGAGAATAAGAGGAAAACACTAAGCAGCAGAATACTGATGCAGTCAAAAACAGACTTTGAGAAGTGGGAGCATGAGGCGAAGGTGAGACATAGTGAGACAGGACGTCCAGCAAAACAGAAGAAGCGGAAAAAGGGTTCGGATAAAGATGAAAAGTATATAAAAACAATGTAATGAGGTGCACTAGGTTGTGAAGCGTGGATGCAGGGCGAGTGTATGTGATTACCCTGAGCAACAGTGTGGTGGTGTAGTCTGTTCTCATCAGATTGTTGATTGACTCAAAAAGCCTCCTCAGTGACTCCTCAAACTCTTCCTGCTCCTTCCCCTCGTACAGCCTAGAAGCGCAGAAAAACGTGAAAAGAGAAGACGGGAGACAGTGTCAGTAATTACAGAGGAATATGAATAGTGAACAGGCTATAAAAGAAACAATACGGATTAAAACAGCAGAAAATAAACAAGTGTAGTAAATAATCAATGAGAGTGAGAAAGGTCAAAAAGGGCAAAAAAAGACGCAATGAGTCTCATTTATAATTGATACATATGCATACTGATACATATATCAGTTTGTACTATAAATGATTAATTCGATAAACAGAGACTGGTGGATAATTATTTCAAGGTTTTATTCACAATATTTTATGTTATTCTATTTTCTTTCTCTTTGCAAACCAATAGATCCCCTTGCATAAGCAGCTGAGACACGCACTTCTAGAAGTAATATGATCACAAGAGGTCAGGCCATGTGTAGCTCATTCATAGGTCATTCATAAGGATGCGTGCCATAGTCAGACACTTCAAAGAGGAATGTTGTCCTCTACTAAATAATGCCTGCTGTACTTGAATGATTTTTCTGTAAATGGACTGGAGTACTTTTCTACTCTGAATGAGCACTCAAAGCCTCATTCACCCAGTCACACACACATACATATCTAAACCTAATCACCTTATGCAACATTCACACACACTCTTCACACACACTCTTCAGTAAATGCATAAGGGACAGTCAGGGGTCAGTATGATGCCCAGAAGCAAAATGGAAGAACTGGGAATCAGACCTTCAACCTTCTAAACAGTAGACAACCCGCTTTACCTCCTGAGCCAAAGCCAAACTAAAAAATCAGCCCAAATTCATTTAGTGGGTAAAAAAGTCCACATCTCCTCAAATCCTAAATCTACTGTTATTGCAGCTCCACAACAACCTTAGTCCTTAAGTAGCCAATTTTATACCGCTGATAAGTTTTACTGGTTTTCCTAAAAACACCCAGTGTTTCTCTTCACAGTTTAAACTGATTCCAGGCTTGTAATGAAAGGTTTGTTAAGTTATCTTCATTTTTTCTGTGCTGCCATTCTTTATATGAAATCAAAGTCACTTAGCACAGAGTGACACTGCATCTGAATTTTTTTTGATTTTCTGGATATGGGGTATAAACTAAACTGGCTACAGTTCCTCATATCTTCTTTCTGTAACAGGAGTGCACTTTAAACCCTAAGTCAATCATTTATTTAGCATACGAAGCTGTAAAACCCACGAAAAACTGCCTAGGTAATTACACAGCAAAGCAATATCTTTGATTTAATGTCCTATATTCAATTGTAGTAATGGAGAAAAAACAATGCAGCATTACACTAACAAAATGAAGCCAGTTTTTGCAACTGAACACTGATAAGCACTGACTGTTGTAACTACAGCATCCTGTCACAAGAAAAGGCTGGCTGACTGTGTTGCTTCTAACATCCCCTCAGGTCTACGGGCTCGTGCATTAGCAAACTTTATTGCCATCCATCTCTCCACCCATTTCCTTCCTCCTTCTCCTCACTGTGTTTGAGCGATTCAATTGCACTGTGCAGTTTTTAATTACAATGGAAGTTATGAGTGCTGGGGGGAAGGATTAGCATGTGGCACACAGCAAATTTAGCATGTGGAGGGATGGATTAGGCAGTAACACACAGAGGTATTATCACTGGGCTCTTTGCAGAGTACAGTTATGATTACACACGCATTGTCCTGCTAATCCACCAGCCCTGTCTGTGCGTGAGTGTTTCTGTGTGTGTGGGGGTGTGTATGTGTGTGTCTGTGCACACCTGCGTGGGTGTTATCTACAGTTGATGTGTTAGTGCTGCTATGCTAAGACTGGATTGTGCACTCATACCACAAATACGCACTTCTCCTGCATTTTACACAATAGATGATCACTTTACTCTTAACCTAAATTTTATTTGCTCACGAAGCGTACACTAACACAAAATTATGTCCATTTAAGAAAGGAGTGAGCGGCAGAGAAGAAGTCTGATTAAAAGAGGGGCTGAAGAGCAACTCAGCTGCAGATATTGTAGTTGTAAAAATAATGTCTTCAAGACACCAGTAAACATGACATATGAATTTCTAGTCATAAATATCTCCCTGTTCTGATTCGTAATTTTAATCGGCTTCCCTGGAGTCGAAGTGCTCATTGCTGCAATATTTTGACTGAAATGAGAATAACCAAAACCTCTAAGATGCATCACCAATGAGCGTAACTGTGAAAAATCCTCTGATTATTGTTTGGTCTGTAACGCTTGAAATGTTTCAATCTGATCGATGGAACAGAGTCCCAAGGTACGCATCAATGTGACCCTGAATTTTAGTTGGGAACTTTTTTTCCTGTAATTAGTCTTTTACTGTCAAAGTACTATCCTTTTTCGCCTGCTTTTATATTAAATAATAAGATGTGTTAACAATAAGATAACAAAATTCAAAAGCTCAGACACAGACTTGTTTCACAGCAACCATTTTCCGGTGAACTGGTAAGTAAACACAGGTGTTACTAATGACATTAAAGTTCTATTTAATTTAGATGCAGAGGATTAATGTGATTAGTAACACCTGTGTTTACCTTCTTTGTAATATAAAAATGGCTGCTGTGAAACAAATCTATTGTCATAACTAGAAAACACTGAGCTGATAATAAAATGATCATCTAATAATTTTTTTATCACATTAATAGGAATAAGTCTTCATATTAGAAAACATTCTTTTTCATGTGATATAATTACATGCAGTTTACTTGAGGTGAACATATTAAAGAGGACTGTGAGAGCGATTAACTAGACACCAGAGAAATTAAAAGCTTGAAGCTTGGAGGACAAAAAGAAGCAAAATTTAGAATTGCTTGCCTTACATATTTCTGAAGTACACATTACACATTCATAATAGATTTTGAACACGAAGCTGGTTTGACAACCTAATAAATCTTCAATGCCACCTATTTAACTATTAATGACTGCTAGTCTTCATGGTGACGGTGATGAAGCCTTACAGATGCATCTACAGCACGGTGGCTCCCCTGAATATGTGATTTTCTCTCTGCGTGACAAGGCCTTAGAGTAGAGGAGAAATCTGATGTGAAAACTTTAGATGCAGAGGAAGCTGAAACTGTCAGCAGCAGGTAGTTGGTAGACAAAGAGACAGAAAAGGAGAGAGAGAAGCTGAGAAGAAGAGTGAGATTTATCGCTTTAGAAACACCCAGGGGATGCTGGTGACTGAAGCTCAGTCAGTCTAGGACCAGTGATGAGATAATGTCATGCACACACAAAAGCATCTACTTAGAAGAATGCTTAAATGTCTGCTTAAAATGTCTGTGTGAACACACATGCACATACATAAACACAAAGAAAAGCACAAAAAGACAAACCTGCAGAAAAATCTGAACTCACTGACAGAGAAATCTGCCATTTTCTAATTCTATCATTCTGAGACACTGGATCTTGCCATTTTTTATAATAGCATTTTGTAACACCTTGCTAAATAGGCATATGTATCTCCATTTTTATTTCTAGATATTAAAATGGGCATAGTTTCAGGTTCTAAAAATACTCGTGACCGCCAGTGCTGACCCTCAGCTTCCTAGTACACACACCAATGGTATCCAAAATGCTATGTCTCCTCGTTTTCAAGTTATCACGTTCACAAGATTTTCAGAAAACCTGACCTCTGACCTTGACTTTGAGGTCAATGTCATTGTTGTGACATTGTTGTGACTCTCAGTGACCTCTGACCTTGAAGTCATGGTCACTAAGATTCAAACTTATCCATTTACTAGCTCCACTTAATCTTAAGGTCTCATTGTTGCCTCATTCTCAAGCTCCCACATTAACAAACTTAGATTTCCATCTTCTAAAAACATGGGCATCCAGATCAGAATGGGCAAGGTATACCAATATAATTTCATGAGAATGCTGGAACAAACAAAATCTGACCTTAAAAGTTTGATGGACTTGCCCTTGTCCCCAACTGGCAGAGTAAACTCAGTATAATCAATTTATTATCCGAATTTATATATCTCTTCCCATTTCCAGTTTCTCATCAAATAAACAAACAATCAAAAGCCCCTGATGCCCTTTAGAAGATTAAAAAGACAGACTGTCACTGATCAGGTGGCACACGCGTACACACACACACACACACACACACGCACACACACACACACACACACACACACACACACACACACATCCCCTCAAAGCTAATTTCTATAAACATTCATACAGAATTCTACAGGGTTGTGTCCTATGTACCTACATCCGGTGGCATCAACACAAAGTCACTCAAGTCACCCACAGGCAGGGAACATCATGTTTCTGGATCATCTGTCTGATCTCTCAGCAACAACTTTTTCACTAGTTATAAATGGTGTTTACACTCGTCATATGGTGCAGCCCTGGGCTCAGCACAGTGGGTGTCTCTCTTGCTGGAACTTTTCTGGCCATGTTGGCTGCCCATTCAGCAGTCCTGCCCTGACATTAGCTAGATCATTTGGTTGCTGCACTTCATCATCAATGCTTATTAGCACCTTTAGTGCTGTAATCAGCAGGCCTTTCTCACAGAGCTGTCAAAAACAATTACTTTGGCAATGCAGAGTCACTGGGTTCTGTGTGTGTTCAGGAATCTCTATTTGCATTGTTGAGGATCCAAAAACAAAACAGAAAAAAAAGTACTCACTGCGAGTAGAGCATGCGTGAACGAACAATAAACTTGAAGATATACTCGAGGGCTTTGAGGGTTCGGAGTATGGGCTCACACTGTTCTCCTCGACTGGACACATCTAGATACCTCTTCAACACCGACATCAGCTTTCTGGGGAAGAAAGATACGGGGGAGGAATCAGGAAGGAGGTGCAGGATGGGGAGAAAGGAGACAATCAAAATCATTCAGACAAAATTGTCATTCCTTTTCTGATGTTGCACAGGTTGGAAAGTTAATCACCAACTCCATTTTTCACTTCCATAGAGCAGAAAGACGGAGTGCAATAGAGTGAGAGCAAAAGAACCAGAGAGAAAAACTGTCAGAGAGGTGGCTGTGGAAAAATAGCAAAATAGTATTTCACACCTGAACAGATGTACCTTTCACACAGCTCACAGACATTTTTATTTGCCCTCAGATGCATGGTGAAGAAATCATTCTCCAACACATGCACACCCTGCAGGCGTCTTTAGACACACACATAAATATTCTGCTGTGCCAACGCAGTTGGAGAGAGGTTTGGGTAGCACAAAGTTCAGTCTAAGTTTACAACCTACCAGAATCTTCCTCTTTAACCTTCCTGTGTCGCAATATTATACAACACTAGAACATTTGTACAGTAGCTATATAGCCTTTTGGTTTTGTGATAGCTCAATTTCCATGAAGTGGCAACAGTGGATCGCTCGCTAAGAACGACCACTTTAAAACTACACAATCCTCTTAAACAATAAAAGTCCTTTTAAAACTTGACTCCAATCTGGCCTCACTGCCATTAGAGTGGACTTGAAAATATTTCCAATGTAATTACTAGTCAGTGATCCCTAGTTTTGTTTTGGTGCAGTAGCTTAAAGGCAAGTACAGGAGGATTTATTCCATCTGAGAGCAGTTTAAAATATGGTGAGAGCAAGTTAGACAGTTTTACATAATAGCCTCTGGGCTGACAGGCGATAAGCTGCAGCGACCCTCTTAGAGGGTGAATGCCAACATACTAACGGGAGAGGGATGGAGTTATGATAGAGCACATATGAAACAATGAAATTAGAGGTGAGGGAAATAACCATCTTGTCCACCAAGGTGAACCCAGTGTACAGGCACCAGGGAAATACAAGTATAGCCATCCCTGTCTACTGCCTCAGAAATCCAGAGTGGAAATCAGCCTTCCATCCCTTATCAAGGGGAAACTGATTTCAGACCCTCAGCTAGGGGACCCTGTTTCTCGACCTCACAGACTAATATGGGCTCCTTCCCCTCCATACAGGTGATGTTCCATGTCCCTTTAGCCAGATTTGTCAAGCATTGGACGATCAGAGGGATCGCCAGGGCCTCTGCCCAGAAGCACTAAGGACGTTTTCTTTGTCTGAAGTGGAAATGCTGATAATTAGTCTATTTTCATCTATTATGAGTGTACAGTTTTTGTGTTTGTGTACTGCAAAATAAACTCAATGAATACACCATGTATAAGACCACTTCATTATAACGTGATATTTTGCCGGCCATGCGGGACATGCTGGAATGTAATATTCTCATCAGTCCTACGTGTCGCTGCCTCATTTACAGCATCTTTTCAATAAGAGTGGCATTTCCTATTTTATTCTTAAATGCGTGACATTTTACAGTGATTATGTGGAATATAAACTCATTTACCTCAGATTAATGTGATTACATAAGGGGTTTTCATCACCATATTTATTTCTATTGTCATTATACAAGTAAACAAAAACCCACACCATCAGCCTCTGGCTGCATCCTGTCACTCAGCACCGTTCAGACAAAAGCTCACATTTCCTGGAAAAGCCTGTCTCTATTTACTGAGCTCTTGTTGTCATGTGTCACTGTGAGCTGTTGAGACCAGGAATCTGACTAACCAAGAGTGAAGTTATTAATCACTGCACCATGCGGTTTAGATTCAATTCAACAAATCATTCAGCAACTTCCTTTGCTGCTCCAGTAAATGGGATGTGTTGTTAAAAAGTGTATCTTACTCTTTCTGGAGTGACATGACAGTAAGAGGAAATAATGGAAAGATAATGGAAATAACCTACTTGTAAGCCAGCGTAGCACTGAAATGTTGCTTGATGTAGGCCTCCAGCACTGTGTTGAAGTGCTGGAATTTTCTGTCAGCGATGAGCCCGATGATGTGTATCTGCCAGACATAGTAAGAGAAGAGAGACTATGAGAGTTTGTTAAACGCTTACAAAGTAGTAAAACATTTAAAAGGCAGATGAGAATTTTTGTATGATCATCTGACAGTCGTGTTTATTTGGGAAAAGATGGACGGGTAGATACAAAGATGTCAAGACCCGCTGAACGCAGAGATAGCCTGTCAAGATATCTGCTACATGTGTTGACAACGCAAGCATGCAAAGTCAGACTCACAAAAACCACACACTCACCAAGGCATCAAACACAAGAATGTCATAGTCATCAGTCTGAGAGTGTTCCATCATAATGTTGAACAAGGCATCCAGAGTGTCCTGCAGAAACTACATACACATGTACAGAAAAAAAAGGGAGAAGCAGTCAAAGTACACACACGCTAGTCTACACGCTTATTGAATGGCACACTTGTATTCACACCACTGACCTTGACCACCTCCTCTCCATCAATGATTTTTAGCTTCTCCAAGTTTTCTTTGAGGAGCTCAGGTCGAGTCCTCCACTTGAGCAGACCCAAAAGCCCCACTACACAGACGAGAAAACAAAGGATTTTTGATGTTCAGGTGGAAGTTGAGGTTACTCAACTATAATGTAAATGCCATTTCAATTAACAGCATAATTAAAAAAGAGAGAGATTCTCCTTGGTATTGCGCAGAATTCAGTTTTAATTTCATGTGAAATATAGTAAGCTGATTTTTTCTGCACCAAACAATAAACAATTTAATTAGTTACACTAATTAACTGACAGCACTGAAGTTCAGCAATTTGCTGTTTTCCCTGTTTTAAACCACTGTAAATGTAATCAACCGGGTTTTAAATATACAATAATAAATATAAAGTGTATGCTTCCTGGGCAATATACATTTAATTCTAGAGTCTCAAGTTTATCTCCATCTGCCAATAAAGTGGAGATTTGTCAAGTAATGATTGTTATATGGACAGTGCCCATCCCTCTGGGACTTGCAAATCCACAGTCTGTGTCATTAATTCTGCTTCAGTTTGACACGGGGCAGATTTCCATGTCTCTGTAGTGCTGCCCACGTAAGGCTCACTGCTTTCCCTGACCGGTAATTTCTGACTCACCGGGCCAAGCCGCACATCTGGTGGGTGGCCCTGAACAACATTGTGTGCATGCATGCTTAAAAGCCTTTGTGTGTGTAAGTGTGTGCATGTGTGTGTCTGTGTGCACGTGGTACAGGTGATTAATACAGCAGGATAATGTTCATTATAGTGATGGACTGACTTCCTCAGTAACAGCTGTTGAACTCCACCTGTCTCTGATGCACCTTACTGTCTGGGGTGTACGTGCTTTTTGCATTAGATGTAGATGTGCATTTCACTCTGTATGTGTGTGTGTGTGTGTCTGGCCTGTGGGGCTGCCTGAGTGTGTAGGACAAAATGATGACATTCCCTGCTAATAAAATCCATGTATATACACAGCCTGCCCTCCATCCCTTGCTTATTATTCCATGACCACAAAACATATAGTCTAATTAAGATTCTGTTGACTCACCATTAATTGGTTAGAGGTTGTCTTTCCTCTAATTTGACCTCACCTCAACTTTTAACCCTAAACCTAAAAATAACACAGTCTTAGCACGTTAGTAAAATGTTGATTGCATTTCACCACAAGTTTGTTGTTTTCTAGGGAAACATTTGAATCCAGCTCAATACATGAGGCCACATCCGACCAGTATTTCTTACAGACTTGTAAGGAGTGGATTTGTCCTCTACTAATTTCACAGCCAACCGATGATTCATTGTCTTTGCCTGGCCTTATTAGTCTGTTGAAAGAAGTTGTTAATTAATGTTTTTTTTTCTTTTTTTGGATGTGTCAGGCTTGATTTCAAGCACCCTCCTCCACATAAAGGTCTGCTTTTGACCTTTTGTCATCTATTGTGTTTTCATGGCCGTTTCTGTGTAAAAATCGTTTGCCCTGCCAAGCCTCTAGCGTGCTAACGTTGCCACAATATCAGGCTTGCACGTACCGTTTTGGGTGAGTTTAGTGGAGCAGACCAGGGTGGAGATGGTGAAGCTGTCTCTAGAGCTCACAGACAGGCCTCCTCCTCCCCCAGACACGCTGCTTGAGCTGCGGCTCAGTGTGGACATCTTGTGGGGGTCACTGTGATGGTTGCGGGTTGAGGGCAAAGACAAGTAGGAGTTCACGTCTTCCATGCGCTTGCTGTCACCCTAAAAGCACAAAGTCATTTTTAACAAAATGCTGTGGATACCATTAGTGCGACAAAGCTGTCATAGATGTATAGAAATTGTCTCAGCTTACAAGACGTCTTGATGTAAATGAAAAACTGATCGATTTGATACATTTGTAAGATTTGTAAAGCGTAATCCTATGTTATACCTAAGCCTTATTTACTTCTGCCTTAATTTTTGTGAACTCATAGTTTTGGATACAGCTGTGTCAGACAAGTTAGAAAGATAGAAGCTTTGACAAAAACAGAAAACGGTTAATTTGTCACATCAATTGTTCTTCTAGGTTGATTGCTTTAGGGTGGCAGGTAGTGGGTAGTGGTAGCAGTGGGACAGCTCTGGCACGGCAGAGGTGAGGGCATCAGTGAATGTCATATTTTCAACTCAGCACCCTCAACTCTGTCCTCATTAATGCCACATCAGTAAATAATGAGTGAGTGGCTGGAAAAATTGGAGAGTAAGAGAGTGAAGCCATGAGCGGCGCAGAGATCGAGAGGAATGCAGGGATAACGAGAGATAATCGAGAAAGAGGGCACAGAGGGACCATCCATTTGGTCTTTGAGTGAATCACGAGTAATTAATCTTCATTGGGTTTGGCATTTAATCAATATGGGGATTCAATCTTAGCTTGGGCTCATTTGGCAGGAAATCTATTTGGCTTCACTCAACCTGTCTGGGTGGCCATAACCTCTTGTCTATACTCGTTACATGTTTAGGTCAGTTTTGATGATTGTTGCATTTAAACATACATTGTTAGACGTTTTCCCCGGTGCAATCATCTTTCAAACTTATTTGTAGATTATCTACCATACAGTATTTTCGACAAGTGGCTGTGCACATTTTCACCACTTTCGTTTGACCTTCATATTGTAAACATAAATTAATCATGAAAGGATCATTCTTTGTTTGTTATTATGTGTTCTTAGGTCTATATGCGCTATTCTCTAAACTGGAAAACGAGGATGATGGTATTTCCTTTTGAGAGGATACTGAGTCCATTCATTAGTTCGTCTTTCTTTATCCAAAAGTTCTGCCGCTGGTTCTGACCTTGAAGACCACAAGTTCATGCAGTCCATCCTGCAGAACAGTCCCATCATCCTTCATTAGACGCACAAAAGCCATAGCGAAGTTCTTCTCACTCTTATCCTTGGCTGCAAATGAAGGAGAACGATAAGTAAACAAAACTAGAAATGGCCAGGGGAAAAACACATCAGGGAAATAGAGAAAGAGAGGAAGGAGTTCACACGGCACGCGAATTCACACGCAGAAGAAAGAAAAAGTGCTCATTTGTTTAATCAAGTATGTGTAATGATGCCTTGGCTCATTTTCCAAATAGGTTAGACTCATTCTGTCCTTTCAGTGTCACATTATACTCAGGGGATCAGAGAGGAGGAGTTAAGAGTGATGATCTAATGAAGAATGCAGACAAGTAGAGAGAGACAGAGGGTGATACTTACACTCCTGGGAAGAGCGATGTCTGAACATAAAGCGTAAATGAATTCTGTGCATTTCTTCCAGGGGGACTGCCACCTGGAGGATATCTCACGTTATTGTAGAATATAATAAAACTGATATCCTAAAGACATACTGACAGTATGATGTGATTTCTTGCCTTGAACATTAGAAATCACGAATGCAAATGCATTATATCAAGACAACGGAACGAAGAGACTAGTAGATAAGGAAATAAAACACACACACCTTAAACGTCTCCATCCAGCGGGGCTGTTTGACTTGGTAGTAGATGACAGATCTGTACTCACTGACTGCCTTATCCCCTGCTCCCAGACAGATGGAGTTCTAGGAAAAAGAGAGGTAAAGAAAAATACGCCTCACAGTGACTGTGAAGAATTTATGTTTGTGTGTGCATCCATGTATGCCTAAGATGGATTTGCCTTCTGGGATAAATCCGTATCCATTTGCCCTGACTATGAGAGGGTGAGTAAGTGTTTCATCAGTGCTGTGCTTGCTCAATGACCTACACCACCTCAATCATTTAATACACAACATATACTTTTGCACCTGCACACTTTATCTATACCCTAGACACACACAAACCAATCACAGTTCATAGAAATCCCTCTCCTCTTTGAATCCATTGATATGCTCTGTCCCTGTTATTTCACATTTCCTCACCTGTATGACTTTGCCCTCCTCATCACAGACCCACATGATGACCTCCACGTTTTTCTGGGTTGTCTTGTTGTATTTGTCGAAGTCTCCGCCCTGTAAGGTGAGGTAGATGTCATTGCGAACATCTCCAGGCATAATGATCTCTGGGAAGCCAAGCTTCCGGGCTACCACGGTGCTGCGGTCCACGAGGTGAGGGTATTCCTTCCGAATCTGCACAATGTCCCCCACCAGAGCCTTCATGGTGACCCACAGCCCTATGGATAAGAGAATGAAGAAGACTATGTATTAGAGATGGAGGAAGAGAATGTACTACTGAAAAAGAAAAAAAAAAGATGCGATAATGACTTTATATACGTTTTTTCCTTATACATATTATTCTTCTGCACTACATAAAGTGTGATGCAGAGTTGTGGTTGTGTTGGTTAAAAGAAGCTAGGAAGAGGCTTTTCAAGCTTATATCTGGTCACATTTCTAGTTAAAGCCATGAGATTTATATTTTGTGTAGAGCTGCCATGGGTATGCTTTGTTGGGAACCCTGAAGCACATATGAAATCTTCCTATTCTGGCTTTGGAAATCTTAATGCCGGTAAATCTGAGCAGGTCTCAGGTGACCAGCCCCGTCCTCAGTTGCCTCACATGTTTCGCTGGCTCCATTCTCAACTGCAAGACCGGGCCCAGGCTCAAACCCAAACCCAGCTCCAAGCCCAGCTTTGTGGCAGCTGTGGCTAGAAGATCAGTGGATGCGCCAGCTTCTCCAGTCTGCATACTGAAGTATGTTTGATCAAGACACTGAACCCAGAGTTGCCTCTGACGCATCAGAGTGTGAGTTTGTGTGAAAATGGTATAGAAAAAAAGTTCTTTGCATGTATGTGAATGAGCACTGTAGCAAAAAGTGGTTTGAGCACACAGTTAGAGTAAGGGTACGCACTATATACCAGTCAGTTTATGGTATCATAAAACTTTTTATGCTTATTCTTCAAGCATACATGCGTTTCTGTAAAATGCAACAGACCAGAAAGAGAAAGATGCACAGATAAGATTTGGCTTGCAGGACCATCTATCATATAAAACAACCTGTGTAAAAACAGTGTATTTTAATGGGCACGAGCATAAACTGAATATTTTAAAGAACTTTGCAAGACCAAACCTTAGCAAATTTAAGAGCGTTTGCATGTAAATACAGGCACCACTCAAGTCTTCTTTAAACGAGGGATCGCAAAACGAGTGTTCATTTATTTCTCTGTGGGAATGTAAATTCAAATGGAAGCCAAATAAATGAAAATAACTTCAAGGACCTGTAGTATTAAAACTGAATTTAAAAAAAACTTTAAGATGTTTTCAGGACCAACAGAAACCCTGAAACATGAGGCCTGAGGGCTGAACTTAATGGATGCTTTATTTTATGTAAAAGGTTACTGGTTATTTATGGGAAACATGATATTAAAATGAACTGAGGATGTGCTGGCATTGCAGACAAGACTGCAATAAATGCTGGAAAAATGCTGTGTCCCATTTAGGAAATGGGAGCAAAGGGGGAAAAGAAAAGATGGAGGTATTATTATTATCGACAGAATTTACTTCTAAAGAAAATGGACTCTCAGAGGGTTTCAGAGAAATTAGGTGAAAAAGCAAAGAAAAGAAATTGGGAATCAAAAGGGAAAAAAGAGGTGAGCTATTTTAGGGAAATACATAGGTGGTGAAATCTAGACTGTGTTACAAACCTACATTTTCAAGGCTAACCACAGACCTACAGGGAAAACACTCAATGTGTTTTGTGTGTGTGTGTGTGTGTGTCTGGACAGTAGCAAAAGCACCTAAAAGAGAGGAAGGAGAGATTAGGGGTGAGTAATGTTAAGAGCAGGCATCTGGTGGCCTCAAGTGTTCCTTCCATATCTGCTTGTTCAAGTGCTCCTTTCATTTTCCAGGTTATGCCCAGGGCCTTCAGGAGTGAGAGGAGGATAAAAGCTGAGCGATATGACAGTGCAGTCGGATATGCGGGGTTACTCTATGTGGAACAAGACAGTGTCACCCATAGGGGTTGTCAAAGTCAGCCATAAACATGAGGTAGTGAGCAGCAAGACTAGAGTCTGGTCAGGGAGAAATGGAGGTTAAGTAATATGAAAACACCAGCTCAAGGGTGGGTGCCATACATCAGGATAATGTCCTTCATTCTCTACCCTAGTGCAGAGAAAAGAGGCGAGGATGCAATGAAGAACTGCCATTTTATCTAACCACAAATGACTGGAGCATATACAGTCCAGTGGGAACCTTCAGTGCGTGCAGGACTTTTGCAAGAACTGCCACATGACTAGGAACAAAGAACAAAGCCTGGGATTGCAAAACTGTACCTTGGCCACCACTGTCTCCTCGTGATGTTGTCACTTTGTTCAGTAAGATGTGGAGAAAGTCATTTTCTGCAACTACCCTGGAGTCAAACATACAAACACAAAGAAAACATTCATATGCAGAAAATTACAGTACTGTTTTCTTAATTTTATAGGTAATAGATTTTCAGGTTTTTAATTGCTAAGAAAAGGTCAGAGAGAGGTGGAGTGGGGAAAAAAGAAACAAGAAACAGGACATACGGGAAAAAGGGGATGAAATACTGCTTCTCTTCATCGCATTCAAACTTCCCTTTGATGATATCACTGATGTCCATTACTGCCAAGAAGAGAAAACAAATGTGTCTGTGATCACAGAATCAAACAAGTACTAGGTTGTAATCCGTACTGAGGTTTCACATTAGCAAAACACCACATTAGAAAGACTGGCCTCCTCATTGCTCGTTGTGAAGTTACATGAGGATATATGCAACTTAGAAGTGAGATTCCAAGAAGCCAAAAGTGTAAAAAAAAAAAGGGCTTTACAGTCACCATCAACATTTTAGCTTTGTACAAAGGATAGCTCCCAGGTGTAAGTATGTTCAATAATACCTGCAACAGCACAAGCAGAAGCAAAACAATGTTGACCTTTAGAGCAGCGGGCCCCAACCCCCGGGCCTCGGACCGGTACCGGTCCGTGAGTCGTTTGGTACCGGGCCCCGAGAGTTGAGGCTCAGGTCTGAAATGTATGTTTTTCAGGGTTTTTATCGGTTTTCAGCGTTATTTTGTTATTCTTTTTATCGTTAACTCGGTTTTCCTGGGTCTTTTCACGTGTGTTATGAATAAATCATATTTTTTTCGGTACCGGTACTAGTTTTATTGTGTTGTATTTATCCGCGACACCTTAAAGGCCGGTCCGTGTTGTCGGGCATAAACTGGTCCGTGGCGCAAAAAAAGGTTGCTTTAGAGAACACAAGTAAAAATGATTGAAGCACCTAACAAAAGTCATTATTGATGGTAAAACTGGTGGAATTTGGTAATGAAATGAGATGTGTTAGCCTTTTCTCCTGTGAATCGGATGAAAGCTTCTGTTGTTTTACGGGTGGCTGTAGCTCAGGTGGCAGAGCAGGTCAGCCACTAATCAGAAGGTCGGTGGTTCGATCCCAGGCTGCCTCCTGGCTGCATGCCAAATATCCTTGGGCAAGATACTAACCCCATGTTTGCCTATTGGTGGTGGTCAGAGGGCCCGGTGGCGCCAGTGTCCGGCGGTGTCAGTGCGCCCCAGGGCAGCTGTGGCTACACTGTAGCTTGCCATTGCGAATGGGTGAATGACTGAATGTAGTGCAAAGCGCTTTGGGGTCCTTAGTGACTGAGTAAAGCGCTATACAAATGCAGGCCTTTTCCCATTTGACCCTCAACATTAATCAAAAAGACACGCTCAGTTACCTCGAGGTCACCAGTATGCTCACAAAGCATTTACAAAGCTACTTTTTTTTTTTAAAGGGTTTTAACCCTGCACTTTTTAAATTCACAGACTTGCAGTCTTTTTCACTGCCTTCAAATTATGCAATAGTGTGTTTCCTGTTCACTATATCCGATGATTAGTGTTCAATATATCTGTTCATTAGTGCAAAAGTGTGTCATAATTTGAAGTCACGTATATGTAACAAAACTAAAATAAACATTGCTTATCGCTGAACTAGCAAACACTGACAATGAAGATTGCCAATGTACTTTTTCCACTCCTTGATCACTAGAGCTAGAAATTTAGTAGCATGTTGGAAAAAAAACCTCTGCATTGTCTCTTCATGACTTACCTGCAACCCCAAAAGGCCTCCTCAGGCCCTGAGTAAACTTCTTGTTGTTTGCTTCTTTCAGGTCCATCCTGCCTACTCTTACAATCTGACAGATCAAATAAATCTTCTCTCTGCTCAGGTCTTTGTTTCCCAAGTCCTGTTGAACAAAGACAAAAACAATTGTGTATGAAATAAATTCAGAAATCAGGAATAAAGGAACAAACAAACAAAAAAAAATGCTATGTAATCTTCTGAAAAGAAATAGGTCACCTATTTCATCTCTCCACAGCTAAGAACAGTGTGACATTGCCCTCGTGTGGTCACTTACTGTAAAGACAACCTTCAGGTTGTTGAGCATGTCAATCTCTTTAGGAAAACCTTTGCTGCCCCAGCGTACTAAGTAGTTCTCACTGTACAAAGAAGGGTAAAGAGTTACAAATAAATAAATACACAAATAAATAAACATTTTTAAATTAATTTTACATTTTAGCAAGCAACCACATAAAGATTATCTCATCATTCATAATTAAATTTTCAGACATACTCTACTAGCCAAAATGAAACTGTGCACTGCAGCCTGACTGATGCACATGATTCACAATGAAAACAGTTTCAGTGAAACTTAAGCTCAAATCTTTGATCCCCTTGCAAACAGCTGTAACTACTAAATCTACCCTGTGTAGCTACAAAAACATGTAAGAGACACTTTAAGGGAGGAGAATAGAAAAGTGGACCCCAAGAAAACCTGTGGGTGCAGTAAGGTTAAAAAAAATTAGAAAAACCTAATATCTTTCTAAAATATTGAACCCTACTGTTCTTCACTTTTTTTCAGGGAGATGTGGATAAAGATACCTCTGCGAAAAAAAATGGTTTTCAAAGAAAATAGTAAATTATTTAAGCACATAAGCACAGATGAGACAGAAGTGAATCAGAGATCACAGCCAATGCAAGAAAATACAAAAGAGTAGCTGTGGATAATATATGTTATAAGAATAAGATGACAGACTTGGGTCTATCTTAATACTTTCAGCTTCTGTGGCTGAGACATAGATATAGCCAGTATGACAGTGAGTGACAGGGCTTAACGTCAGCACTGTCAGGCACCACACAGTGCTGCCACTCAGTATGTGCGGCCCTATAATTTGTAGTTTCTGTATATTTATTTTTGGCATGCCGTTGTTCACATTTAACAGGGCTTAGCAATAGAAGAGAAACAATGGAGAGGTATACAGACACAAGAAGAAATAGAAAAAAGGTTTTGCATATATGTTTTATACAGCAGAACAATTGAGGTAAGGTTAAAAAAAAACAACAACAACAACAACAACGACATCTAAACAAACAAGGGATGTAATTTTTTAGCTGGAACTATGATGTTAATTTCCAAAGAAGAATCAATTACATAAGAAAAAAAATCGCCTTATCTTTCAGTCTGTATGTTTGTGATTTAACACAAAATAAAAAGTCACTTTCTTTCAGTGACACTGAAAAATATATAAGACCCGCAATAACTTTACTTCACAATGTGAAGCCAAATCTTCCTGAGCGTCTAATCCACCTGACAGGAACAGATGTCTGAAACACCTTTAGGGAATACGGTAAGGAAAGAGAAGTGACACCTGATGATGGTTTGCTTATTGGGATCATAGAGGGACATGAAGAGCTCGGAGTCCTCTCCAATGCGACAGACAAAGTTCCTCACAAAGACGTAGAGGCTGTGGGTGGGGGAGGACTGGATCCGTGCTGAGATCCCGCTGTGGTCTGTCTGGATGTTGGACTGCGTGAGAGGAAATTAATTTTAGGAGATAACTACTGATGATGATTTAACAGGATAAAATTCCAACCAAAAGTGTTCATTTTGGCAAGGGTCTGATAAATGTGTTTGGCTGCTCTAATGTTTTATAATTAGTGGTTACTTATTCTAAAATGCACCAGCTGCAGCTGCAGATTGTGGGTTTGTGCGGGAAATGGAAATCACTGAGTAAGAAAATCATCAGAAATCCATTCTGTCAATGAACTGAGTCAAGGCTGAAATGAAAAATTGGCTGGATGGAGTTGAAGTGAAGTTAAGCCAATTTGTAAGGAAGTGAATTCTTAATTAGTCCAAGCTAGCACACATGACTGGGAAGTAAAATGTATTATTTAAGGACTTTTTCACAAGGGTTAAGTTTTATTTTACTAATTTATTATTTTTTTAAAAAGTAATAAAGTCGTTTTTCTACTTGTGTTTAGTTCAGGGTAACTTTTACGCGTATTTGTATTACCCCAATAATGGGGTAGAAGTTACTCCAGAAAAAAAAACTCCCTGGTTGTTGCTTCCAAGCTGAAAAAAAACAACACTGCTGTGACTGTGACATCACATTCATCCTTGGAAAACATTTTCTATATGGCCCTCTCCTTCCTACAGTTTGTTATATACCTGCTCCTCTTTGATGCGTTCATTGATCTTGGCTGTGGCCTCCTCATGGGCCCGAAATAGACTGATGACGTTGGCTCGCTCTGGGTCCAAGATGTTCCCGTCGTCATCTCGAACAACCTGGTCCAATTCAAGGATCCTGGTGTGGGGAGTAATAGAGGGAAGATTGATACAAGGTGAACAAGGATGAGGGAAGAGCAACACAGGAACACAGCAAGGGGTATGGACTGGGAGGCAAAGGAATAGAGATTGCAAGACAAAGTTATCAGGAAAAGAACAGAAAGATGTTCAAAGGAGATCAAACTAACATGAATTATACAGTCAGTATGACAAAAATCTGGTTGGTTGATTAAGCTTTAAACAATGAGAAAGTATAAACATGTTTAAATATTAATGCAGGCGTACTTGTTGCCATAGTCAATCTTGGAAGTAACTTTCTGCTTTAGCTCCTTGAATTCATCACTAGGCAGGGTGCCAGACAGGAGCTGAGAACGCCACTCCATCAGTTCCCACATCAGCCTCTGGACCTGTTTGACACGTGCCTCTTTATTGGCCTGGAGAGGTAAATAAATTATGTTAGATTCAGGCGCACAAACACACACACACACACACACGAATAAAAAAAAAGTAGCTCACTGTTTAATTCATACCACAAATAGCTGCTTCCATATGCTTCCCCACTCCCTCAACGTAGTGGTCACCTCCTTCACCAAGGGCATCTCTGCAGACAACACCACTTCCTCATCTCTGTCAGAGCATAAGTAATGGAAAACGGAACAAATTAAAAAAAAAACTTTTACAGACAGTTAAAGATGCCTTATTTTTGGTACTGTTATTATTATTTTTTTACATACCCTCGTTTTTCAATTATGACTTCCTTAACTTGAACAAAACTGACTGGAAACATTCCCTGGAATACATGTAGAGGAGATGAATGAGGAAATGATAAGTGGTGATAGCTTGGAATATTCTTTTCCACAAGAAAGAATAAGAAAAGTAAAATTCTCACATGAATAAATCTGGCTGACCGCTAAAATGTGCTTTAAAGCTTTCTGTTAATGTAAATCTTCAGTGATATTATGCTTGTGTAGGCTCTTACCTGTTGCGCTTTGTTCCTAGACAAGAAGCCTCTGTACCAACCTGAAAGACAAAGTGGCATCTTACTATCAAGACAGGAAATCAGGATAGCGTAGACTCTCTAATTGGAACAACATCACCACCTTAAGGGAGTCCAGCTCCATAATTTTGTGGAGATGGAGCTGGACTCCTGTAAAATGGTATCAAAGAGGAGGATGTTGTCCAACATTAGGACAATACCTCTGACCCACTCCATGACGTGCTGGTCAGTCACAAGAGGATGTTCTGTGAGAGGCTGAGATTTCCCAAATGCACCACGGAACGACACAGGAAATCATTCCTACCCGTGGCCATCTCCCTGTACAAGTCCTCCATCTAATGCACAGTACAATAACTACACCGTTTTGCACATGCTCTACAGTGAAAATAACAAATAACAAGTTTTGCAGTTTTGAGTAAAATGTCAATCATATATATTTCACCTCTGCAATATTCTGGATATTTATAATTGAGCTATTTGTACATATTGGAGGCATTTCTTATATTTTGTAAAATTTGTGATATATTGTATTATTTAATTTAGTTCTTAATTTAGTCTGTTACTGTTATTGTCTTGGAGCAACTGTAACCACATAATTTCCCTAAGGATTAATAAAGTACTCTGATTCTGGAAGTTACAGCAATGTAATAGTTATACTCACTGGTCACTTTGTTAAGTACACCAGTTCAATTGCTTGCTACTGCAAATATTTAATCAGCCAATCACATATCAGCAACTCAGTACCTTTTCAAGACAACCTTAAGAAGTTCAAACAGAGTTTCAGAATGGGGGAGGAAAGGCGACTGAAGGGACTCTGAACGAGGCACTGTTGTTACAGCCAGGCTCGCTGGTCTGCCAGCTAAGAACTAAGGCTATAATGTGGTTGAGCACACCAAAATTAGAAAACTGGAAAAAAACATTGCCCGGTCTGATGAGTCTTGATTTCTGCTGCAATATTCAAATAGTAGGGTCTGACTTTGGTGTAAACAACATGTAAGCATGGAACCATCCGGCCTTGTATAAACAGTTCAGACAGATGGTGGTGTAATGGTGTTGGCGATATCGTGTTGGCACAGTTTGGACTCCTTAGTACCAGTTTAGCATTTTTTATCTGAATATTGCTCCCGACCATGCTCATCCTTTTATAGCCAGAGTGTACCCATCTTCTGATGGCCTCTAATGGCTGTTTCTGTGTGACAAAGCCCAAATCATCTGGCTAATTCCATAGACATCAAATCTCCATCCAGCCTTTGAGATTTGCATCAAGAAGATTCACTCTGCACCAACTGTGTTATGCTATCATGTGAACATGGACCAAACTTTCTGACGAATGTTTCCATCATCTTGTTGCATCTCTGCCAGGAAGAATTAAGGCAATGCTGAAGGCTAAACGGGGCTTAAACCCAGTACAAAGGTGTAAAAAGTAGCAGTTGAGCGTACATATTATTGTATTTTAAATGTATTTATCATGTTTATACTCCATAAAACATGATAAACGTCTAACTCTCAAAAATTTAACATTTACAAAAACACGAACAAAATATGCTTACTAACATGCAGTTTTTCAATAACAAATAATTTCAAAGTTTTACACATCTATGTATAAAGTATCTGAACCACACTGACAAACCGGATAACCGGCTTATTTAACAACATTTTACCTTCGCAAACCTCTTGGATGTGGACAGTTTCGCCCACCTCCAGGGAAAGGTGCTTCTCATTTTGGCCAACAAAGTTCCACTTTACTAAAAAAGAAGAAAAAAAACATAAGTGAATAAAATAAATATATACATAAATATATTGAATATATAAATAAGGTTATTGTTACAATGGAAAAATAAACTTGAACACAAACACTAAGTATGCAATGGCAAGCCTCGGTTACAGGAAGATTTTAGTACACACGGTAAGCTAGCTTGATTCGTGACGTCACACGTTATAAGGTTTTTTTTTTTTTTTTAAAGGCTAACCAGTAAAAAAAGTAGCAGTAAAACACAATAGTAGATGGCGACTAAGTAGCTTAAGGTAAATACAAATAGGTAGTCCAAATAAGTTAGTGTATCCAGATGCTGGCCAGCTGCAAACGGTGGCACACACGAGTAGGCAGGCAACGGAACAGATTAAGGAGCAACGCCTTTCTTCAGTGGGCCTCAGGTTGGGTTTATGCGATAGTAAACAGCATTTCTTTAGGTTTTGGGCTGTTGATAATCCGGAGCTCTGGAGCAATTTAAAGACGTTAGTAGGCTCTTTTTTTCTGCTTTCTGTCTTTTCTTTAATGACTGTATCAGTCAAAATGATCGGATTTAGGAAACAGTGAAAGCAGCAGTGAGTAGCGACATGGGTTGCAGCCAAAGACCAGTTGCACGGCAGAGGAAAAGTGTGCAGAGCACCGACAGCTACAGAGTCTATCATTCATCTTTGTGCAACAGTTCAGAGGTTTGCTCTCCTCCATTTGAGCTTAAAGATGGTTTGCCCTCAAGAAGAACTGCAGCTATGCCTGCTAATGAAATTCTGACTGTGCAAAAAAAATAAACAAGCAAAAAAGTCAGACTATTTCTAGACGATACTTAAACTGATAGAAAAGGAAAAGGAAGCTTATTTGTGCGCACTTCGTGAGACTAAATTGTCAACATTTTTTTTTGCATCAGACTTTTCTACTGTATTCAAACTTGAGACTTCCTTCTTCCCCCACTTCCTGTGTTGTAGTCTTACACAGACCAGGAAGATATTTATACTAGATACAATAAACAATATTTTCTTTGAGTAAGTATATTAGAAAGTGCTTTAAAATGACTTTTTAACCCACACCCACCATCAGCATCAGTCTCGTGCTATAAGTAGATGAACTACTCAGGTGAAAGTAGTCTATCTACATGGTCTATCTTTTTGCAAGTAGGTTAAATGATAAATCAATGCAGTGGCTGCAACAGACCAGTGAACCTCAGTTAATAAAGTCTGTATTAGGAGGCAGAAATCTGTGTCTTTTCCAAGTGTGTGACTGCACTGCATATCTAATGGCAACACACACTGATTAGCTCCGCCATATTAAACCCACATACATAACAGATAAACTGCACACTGTACTTGCCCATTCTAGGATTTGCTCCAAGCCAAAACCAGGCTTTCACTTTCAAAAATGAACATTTTTAAGGACTGTTTATCTTTTAGCTTCCGTATTTATGTGCTGCATGCTATGCAATTTGTAGAGATTGCCTACTTGCAGCTGCTTATTTCTCCATTTTTGCTTATGATTTTATCCCTCACAAACCACTGCAGAATCACTTCAGTGCAAATAAACTATAATTAGCGTAGTTGCACTGAAGTTAAATGATGAATAAGATTTCAGGATCTCAGTTCTTTGGAGGGATTAAAGCTGATGTCTACCTCCTAAAGCTCTTTGAGGCCTTTGGCACCTGCCTACATCCGCCAAGCAGGAAGTGATGGGAATCTATTTTTCTCATTTCTATTCATTCGCTGTATAGGCTAGCATCATACCGTAACAGAAAGGCACCATAAAAACTGGATGTGCCTGCACATCTCACACAAAGATACATACAAACAAGCACATGTTGACTTACCTACACCATACCGCTCTCTTGTGGTTTTCATCCAAGGAGCCATGATTGTGTGTAATCCTTTACCTACTTTATACTTTTGTCTTTAGAAATCTCCTAGTTTGTCCGTCCACCTTAACTTCTCATTTCTGCATTTTGTTAACGTTAAATGAAAGCAATAAGCCCATCCCCCTTTGCCTCTCTTCCCCTTCTGTCTCTTCTCTCTTCCTGCCTTCAGGCGGTTAAGAGGAAGTGGGTGAGTACAACAAGGTGGAGTCCTACAGCACCCGCAGGCTTTTGCAGCGTGCGATGTCTCTTATTTTCCTCATTTAGACTCGGCGTGCCGTCATTATTCAAAGTAAAGCGTCAGTAACACACGATGACAGTTACAGAAGTGTTAGAGTCGAGAGGATGTCTGAGTGTCCAACCGGGCCTGTACGTGCACATTTTTTTTTTGCTTTTTTTTAAAGATCTTTTCATGTTTTCATATCTGAAAAACGCAGGTTGTCTGCTTTCTCACAGTAGCATCTAGCTGTTGAACCGTTGATGACTTAAACCATTATTCAGCCATCTTGCACATAACATACTCTGACTTTTCCCTTTGTGGATCACCATTCGAGCTTGTGAAATCAAATGTTGTAGACGGCAAAGCATCAGAGAATATGGCTTGATGCTGTGTTCTATTACAAAAAATTTGAGCTCCCCCTTCCTCCTCGATCTACAACCAGAAAGGTAAATGTGGAGAAAATGCTATAACAATCCGAGTGGCTAGGCAAGCACTACAATACTAATGCTAATCTTTAACAATTTTATGTTGCATAGGGACGATGGGTTAAAAGCTTCCTGGGTTTTTTCTTGCATGAGACATCAAACCACACTCTGTTTTTTTTTATATGAATTTTGCTGCTCATTAAAATTGATCTGAAAAGACTAAAAAATGTCTGTAATAACCCAGAGGCCACGTCATCAAGCCCTGCCTGGCTAGCTCTCCATACCTCATTAATGGTTAATTTAATATGCATGTGAATACAGTGAAAAGGATCTAATGATCACATTCCAGCAGCATGAAGCAAAAATTATACTGACTTTGGCAATCACTAAAAAACTTTGTAATGTTTGCAATGTTAGCTGAAAGACACATAAAAGACTGCATGTATAGCAACCGCAGCAATTTTGTCTCTTTAATAGGGAACATTCCTGCAGCTCTATATACTTTCTAAACTGAAACTGCACTAGTACCTCAAAAAACAGCAAGAGATGTGAAGTGACGCAGATGTTAACTGGGTCCTGAATAGCTGGTTTTAAGAATCTTATATAAAATTAATATTCCAGTTGTGGACTGGAAAAAACACTCCTTAAATAAACTGTATTTACCCTGTACCTCCCACAGATTATGTTGCCTTGGTAACCATTAGCTTTCCATTCCTGACAGCATCCTTTACACAGCAATTGGCAACAAGCATCCATAATTGATGAGACCTTTTTTAATATTATTGATCGCTCTCTTGACATTAATTATAACCTACACTCTTAGAATAGTAAATAGTAACTTTTCAGAGACCAGTGGGAAGTAATTAATATCCAAACGATCCATTTATGAACCAATAATCATCCTCAAGTCTTTATGAACTTCATCATCAGTATGACACTCCCAAAGCAATCACCCCCAACCCTTTAAAAAAAAAAAAAAAGTACCCTGTAAATATAAACTCAAACTTCAAACCATTTTCAACTGGTTGATGATTATCCTTACAGCTTTTCTTCTGTTATAGTCTCTATTAGGGGAAATATGGATGACTCACGGATTAGTTTCTTCTGGACATCTTCACAAGACAAAGGACCAATCAAAATACTCTATGTGAGTATTACTTTTTGGACAGCCAATGTAGCTCACAATATAAAAGGCCGATTGGCAGGTTGGGTCTCAACCAATAAGGCTATGGCTGTCAGGTTTTGACAGCCTCAACCAATGATGCTGTCAAAACCTTACAGACACATGAAAAACTGATCTATCATCAGCATATCGCTGTTTACTTTTGTTATGATGGTGATTTTAGAGCCTTTCTCACGCCGCACATTTAAAATTAGCCATGTCTGAAATGATCCTTGAAAATGAAATAGTATTCTTTACCAAAGTGAGGACATAAAGGGATTTTGGGTACTTCACAAGTGATAGCCAATGTGTATAATCCATAGACTGTAAATGAAAGGTAGAGCTACTCTTGCTTTGTCCATTGGGGCGTTGTGTTGAGAAGCTTCAAGTGTAAAGTTTTTGCCCTTACCAACTTGGTAATTTGAAACTTAATGAAACTGAATGTGGCAAGAATTGAACTACGGTAACCAAGAAATCACTCGGTACTCATAGGCTGCTTGTCAATATATCATCCTGTTTGACTCTAGTGGGGACCAGGATTTACCAAATTAATGTTTTTTGCAGTGTGACTTTAACATACTTATCACATGTCCCTTTATAGGCCACCCATTTTTTTAAGTTTTTAATTTTATATTTCAAATCATGGTCATTTAAGTCACTGTATACCTCTGTAAAAGTGTTCACAGAGGTTTATAGACCACAGCACCTAACCTTAAGTCATAAGAGTCACCTGCTGGTAACCTTAGAAAACAATGCGGGTTTGAGGCACTTCTGCATTTGCTTCACTTCTCAGGACCTGAAGTATACATTTTATATAGTCTGTGTTATAATGTAGGTGAGATCATTTGTACCATGCCTTGTGACTCTCAACATCATTTGAAGTTGCAAATCAGGACATCCTTACAAAACACAATCACAAGTAAATCTAAATTCCTGGTAGCGGTTTATCATAATAACATGACAGAGTTTCACAGCAAGGCGTTCATGCATATTTACCACAGCTCCTCATCTGTTAAACATAGAGATAAATTGGGTGCATTGGAGTAGCCAGCTAAGTTAACATTTGCAGTATATCAAAAACTGTTATTTATAAGAATAAAAGCGAAATCACATGAAAAAAACCCTGTATGGATGGGTCAAAAAGAAAATCCAGAAGAGGGGGCTAGAGCTCTTAAACGGTTTGTTTGTTTGGTTTTTTCAAACATTTACTTATATCTTATCAGTAAGAAGTATTTGCTTCCTCTTGCTCCTTTTTGAACGGGAAATGGTCAGCTTTTTGGTTTTCCTTGTGAGTAGAAAGGCTTCCAGCTATTTTGTGTTTATTTGTTTTTGTATGTATTAACACTTGTTACTCACATGTTCGAAATAAAGATTTGGCTGATCAGTATATATTTTTTTCTGAACATAGTGTTGACATAGACTAGACACTACACACGCTGGTCACTTTATTAGTTATACCTTGCTAGTAGTTTTGGCTTCGTTATGGCTCTATAGATTCAACAATGTGCTGGAAATTTTCCTCAGACATTTTGATCCATATTGACACGATAGCATCATACAGTTACTGCAGACCTTTTTCCATGAGGAAAATCTGCATAATGCAAATCTCAAAGCTGCCCTATTGGACTGATCTAATGACTATGGAGGCCATTTGAGTACAGTGAACTCTTTGTTAATATTACTCTTAGATAATATATGATGGCATGCATATACTTGCTCAGTAGTAGGAAAATAAAGACATCCCACAGGTTGTTATTTACTCTCAAAACATGCCTATTTTCTTCTCATCCCTGTGATGTGTTCAAGGTGCACATGTGATGATGTTTCATCACTCAAGAAGACAGTGAGCATAAAAAGTAATTGTTTTTAAAGTAGGAGGTTTCAAATGCAATTTCAAATTCTTTCCAAGTAGCTCAACAAATCCAAATCAAATACACAAAAACGTTTCTGTTTAGTTTGGCATAAAGTGTGTCAGCTAGCTAAAAGTATTTCCTTGGGTGAGCAAACAAACAATGTGCAAGCCTGAGAGATGGAGAAAGAATGAGTACAGAAGAGGAAGATGAGAGACTATTTTCAAAGGTATGCAGTGCTCAGCAAGTGCCATTTACAGCACATGACCCTTAGTCTGATTTGTTGGGTCATGTGACTCATGGGTGGAAAATATGAATTCTTGCCAGCTAGCTGTCATCAGGGGCTGTTTGTGACTCAGTGTATATGAAGAGCCAACCTTGTTTCTTTCTCTGTCCTCACATGGTATGGAGGCGCTCTGACTGACGCACTTCAGCTCCTATAGTCACCCAACAAAGCATATATTGCAGCACTAATTTACTCCTCTTTTTGTTTCCATCTCCTGTAAATAAAATAGGTAATGCATATCCTACTTGTATAGAATCCCTCTTTTGTCGCACGCTAGAGTCCCTTATAACAAAGTGGGTGCTAATACCAACTACTAAGGACTAAGTTGCAGGCAGGTTTGGAGGGAGATCACCACCTGTTGGTGGTTGCTTTTGTTTCTATTTGGCCTGGGTCTGTTATTGGAGTAATGGTAAATTTGACGTGTTCTGTAGAATGCCCTTGTGTAAGGCAGTTGTTGCTTTGGCTGCATGGTTGACTTGCTGTCGGGTTATTTTGGGATGGTATCGATAGTAGAGGAGTTTCTCTAGATTAACTTTCCCTGCAGGGATAAGCAACTCGGTCTACTTGTGGGCTAGTTGGCTTGCTCTTTTATGTTATTTTGTGCAGAAACGGATTAAGACCATGTGTCACTTTCCTGTCTAGGTGAACAACAGCATAGTTGGAACTTAAATGACGCAAGTGGGCTTTGTGTTTTAAGTATATGTCATGGGATGAAGACTAGGGTTGAGAGGCAGTTAGCTGGGTGGGGGGATGTTTCAGCTTGCCATTATTGAGTGGTGTGTCCTGTTTTGTACTGTGGTAGCAAATAACTAGTAGCAAAATCAGTGCTAGTAGCTTTTTTTCAGGTTGAAATGATGGCTACAGTAGCAGAGTCTGTGGATTATCTAAGTGAGGCGATTTTGAATAAATGTAAAAGAGATCAGTGTTGAAGATTGTTGTACGTTTTAATCTTTACAGACAGGCTTTTAAGGATGCTTTACTGACTGCTTTAACAGCTGAGTTGGTGTAACAAAACTATTAGTTGAAACAGTCTAGTGTTTCAAAGCATGATGATATGGTTACTGAAGAAGGCGTGATGGGGTCACCAGTGCAGGCTTGAGTAAGTTCTACTTTAAGTTTTGGTGACTTGACTTTTGAACAGAGAAGTAGCTCAGTCTAGCACTGGCTTTAGTCCAGATGACTTGGGTTTTGGTCACAATGTTTGAGGAGTGCCAGTCTTGGTAGCCGAGGATCAGTCCGCCAGGGTCTCCGCTCCTGGCTGCCACCCGGCACACGATGCACCCGTCCTCTTCGGCGCCTCCTGCAGGTGGTGGGCCTGGGGGAGGATGGGCCCATGTCCCCTTTTCGGGCTGTGCCCAGCCGGGCCCCATGGACTAAGGCCCGGCCACCAGACGCTCGCCCTCAGGCACCCTCTCCGGGCCTGGCTCCAGGGATGGGCCCACTCCGGGTCGGGGATGAGTTCCTGCCCCAAGTGGAGGAGTTCAAGTATCTCGGGGTCTTGTTCGCGAGTGATGGGAGAAGGGAGCCGGAGATCGACAGATGGATTGGTGTGATGCGGACGCTGCACCGGTCCGTCGTAGTGATGAGAGAGCTGAGTCTAAAAACAAAGCTCTCAATATACCGGTCGATCTACGTCCCTACCCTCACTTATGGCCACGAGCTGTGGGTAGTGACCGAAAGAACGAGTTCGCAGATACAAGCGGCGGAAATGAGCTTCCTCCGAAGGGTGGCTGGCCTCTCCCTTAGAGATGTAGAGGAGGTGGTTCGGGCATCTGACAAGGATGCCTCCTGGGCGCCACCTGGGTGAGGTGTTCCGGGCATGCCCCACGGGTAGGAGGCCCCGGGGCAGACCCAGGACACGCTGGAGAGATTATGTCTCTCGGCTGGCCTGGCAATGCCTTGGTGTTCCTCCGGATAAGCTGGAGGAGGTGGCTGGGGAGAGGGAGGTCTGGGCTTCTCTGCTTAGGCTGCTGCCCCTGCGACCCGGCCCCAGATAAAGCGGAAGAAGATGGATGGATGGATGGATGGATGGATGTTTAAGGAGTGTTACAGCAGGACAGGGGTCTTCTGGTCCTACTGGATTTAAAAACTAGTCTACATATCTGCCCAGATAGCAAGACGACATTGAATTGATGTTGATTTTTCATCCGATCCGTCGTTATGGTCAGGGTTGAAATGCCACTGTTGTAACAACATTGAAATACTGTGGTAAACCGACGGTCTTACTATAGGGACGTTGAAATGATGTTGATTTACCGTTGTTTTTTTGTCATTGATATTTGATCTATTTGTAGTCGACCAGGTGACAACAACAACGTTGAGAAAACGTCTATTTATAATTGACCATCATTCGGCGCCGGTCACCATCAAAAAGCCATCGATTTGTAGTTGAGCATTAAATTGCATTGCAACTGAGCGGGTATAAAGTACTGGAGAAAGTAGATTTATTGTTTTTTTGTTATCAGTGACCTTGGTCTAGTTCATCAGCTTTAAAAAAAATTGTTTCGACATGCAATTTATGTATAGTTGACAGGGAAATTAAAGCAGCGATCACTTGGACTATTCCACAGCACCCTTCTCACAGTGGTACATCCCTCCAGGTAACCATTGTCTTGTACAGTAGAGCTGGACATTAGATTTACTCTCAGCAGAATTGACCGGAGAAAGCATCAGTTCATGCACTGCACTGGCCTGCACCACAATTAGTATAAGGTAAGAATGAATGAATTTTCTTCTATTCGTTATTTCCACTGTTGCATTTGAATAACAGTAAAAAACTCGTTAATGTACAGTTTTGTTTGTTTTGGGTTTTTTTTCTTTTTCTTTCTTCCCCCCCTTCTCACCGTCTCTTCTCCCCTTTGGTTTTCTTTCTCTCCCTCTCTTTCTTTCATTCTTTCTCCCTGTCCTATCCCCCAGTCATGTCCCGTTTGTAGCAACTGAAAATAAAATAAATTCATAATTATAATAAAGGTCAATCAAATGGACCAATATGGCAAGGCCATGATGAACCACTTGGTAAAATAAATCCGCTTGGCATCTTTCTTGGCCTTAAGACAACAATTCTGATGGCTAAAAATCCAAACGGGACACAAAAAAAGAAGAAAAAAAAAAGTACAGTTTTGGACAAAATGGGAGCCCGAAATTGTGTCTACTTTCATCTTACAATCCGGCAACAAATAAAACAACAAATAAATTGCACTGCGAACAAAGTCTATCAACAAAGAAAACATTTTCGTTTGATACTTTTCCGTTATATTCCCTTACAAAGCTAGCCTAACGCTTTGAGGGTTCCTTTGTTCTTGCCGTCACCTCGGCGCTTGACCCAGATTTTCGCTCTGTAGTTGCTTTTTAGCATAGTACTACAAAATTTTTTTAAATCTGATATATATGATTGATAAACGTAAGGGTAACTGAATAAATGTGTTCAATGACTTTGTTACTTTTAATGATTGGAGAGCACCCGCTTCAATTCGCACTCAATTCAAACTTTACGTTGCACGCTCACCTACCTTTACGTTGCACACTCACCTACCTTGCGTTTGCACCTTTTGTCCACATGTAAACTGCGTTTTCGTTAACTGAAAACTGAGATTTTTAAAAACGCCTGCCAGGGTGGATATTTTCGAAAACTCAGTTTTAGCATTTACGTGTGGACGAGGAAAACAGAGTTGCCTATATACATTTTAAGCTATTATTTATTATTTAGTTCAGTCAATAGATCAAGTTTTGTAGTGACTATGAAATATATTGTAATTATCTGTTTCCTGTTTATCCTAGACAGGGCAAAAAAAGACTCCAAATTAAAAAAAAGGTAAAAATGAAAGAGGTGCATTGTGCAGTTCAGCACTGGTGGTACAGAAATAGTCCCTAGTTCATGGATAAATGGGGAGAAATTGTCATGGCCTCCATATCCTCCGCGAGACACATTCAGGATCCATGCCGCAGTAAAGAGGAGAGTTCATCCTGGTGCAACATGGCTCACCTATGCACCAGTCCGGCTTCTCATAAGCCATGGTGGGTATCATCTGGATTGGTGTTGTATAAATGTAACAATAACAAGTTTTTGGTGTCCTAATTTATGTCTGGCCATACATTGTGTTTGTACTTCCAGACACATTTCACGAAGCAGAACGCAGTCTCCAGAGATATCTACGTGAACACTGTGATACGTCTGACCTTCAGTCCGAAGCAGAAACACAGACCAGTCATAAAAGAATGGTAAAAGGAGCCGTCCTCAAAAAAGAAAAATTCCACCTGCTACTGTGGAGGAGTTGTCACTGCTATTGGATACTTTGCTGGAACACAGTAAAGCTGTGGGTTGCGGGATGACCCATAATGTTTTATCTAGGGGTCTAGATTTATGCCTGTAGTGCACTGCCATGTAAATAATTTGCATTTAATGAATATGTACTGACTGAGTACCACTGTTCAAAAGTTGAATAAAGAAACAAACTAATTTTTGCCTCTTTTTTTTTTTTATTAAAACCACTTTGCAGAACATCACATCAGTTACAGTGTAGAATCCAAGTCATTTATAGTTTACAAATGACAAAATGTTTACACAAAATCATGACGGTGTTTACATGATATCACCCATTTCTAACATTACTTTATTTACTGTATCTTTTGAAAAAATACCGCTATTTATACAGCACAAGACTTAAGAATATTTAACAGGAGCAGGTTTCATTTTGCCCTGGTTTTACTACCACACTGTTCACCAAACGCAGCAAACCTTCACCATCTTATCCAGAAGGGTCACCTCTTCACCCTCACATGGAAGAAGTAATCTGATTGGCATGGTGGTATGTTTGAAGCAGGTCCCTTGTGTAGCGCTGGGACCCAGTCATGATGTGTTTCATCCATTTTATTGGCTGGTTTGCCTGCAATAATGCCAATATCTATCCTTTCCAAAATCCTTTCCAAGCCCAACCCCGTGACATCACGTTTCACACACGGTTGCTGTACGTATACAGCCGGTGTTAAAGCTCACAGCCCGACACACACCAACACAACAGCATAGATAGCACAGACGTCAAGGCGTGATTGCGGGTGCCGCTCAGGTGCGTCCGCCTCCCCTGAGGCGGCACTACAGGCCACGCCCCGCCACACACATTAACCAGTTAAAATACATATTTAGGCAGAATTTTGTAAATATCTATTTTTCATCTTTTAGCAGCATAGTGCTTTTTTCCCAATTATTTTTTAAAAGTCAGGTTAAGGCTCCAAAAGCACAAAGGCGATATAAGGCTGGCGGCTCTCAACAGTTTTTGTTTGCTACATGGATCATTTTAGTTCAGCTGGGCGTCTTTCCTTTTGTTATATTTCTTTAAGAGTTCAAAATGTGTTAATTACATAAATAAAATGTAATTTTCTCTGTAGCACTTCATGGATTTAAGCAACACACCTTAGTTGTTCACACAAAGCATAAAAGTAAAAAACAATATATACAGTGTTATCTTCATTTTAGATGTCAAAAAGTATTTGCGGCTCCCAGTGTTTTCTTTTGCGTGGAAACTGGGTCCAAATGGCTCTTTGGGTGCTAAAGGTTGCTAACTCCTGGCCTAGGGGACCAAGTGTTGACCCTTTGCCTCTTGTTAATTCGCCTTTACAAGGAAATGTGTGCTCCTACTATTTTCACCAGTTCATAGAACTGAACTACATCATTTCTACTCCAGGGAACTGCTTAGATCCAGTTGGGAGTAGTTGGAGAGGTCTTGGAGAAATCTAAAGGTTTCGAACAGGGTTGTCTTAAGTGTCTTTGAATAATCTTGATTTTAATGTTAGGACATATAGAATAGCATAGCCCTTCCCTTCTAGAATAATCTAGAAAGGATGGGCTATGCTCAATTATTACACTGCGTTGTTGTTCGATGTTCCCATCCACTTTGACACCACATGCTAGAGAAATTGCATCCTTTATCACACCAGCTGAATTATTTTCAGTTACAGTTATGCCATTTGGGTTGAGAAATGCTCCTGCCACATTCCAGTGCCAGACGAACTGCATCGTTTCTGGTTTGGAAGGGTGTGCTGTATTGATATGATGTAGTTTTATATAGCAACACCTGTCAAGATCATCTTAGGTGCATCCAGGCTTTGTTCATCTAATTAAGGCAAATGTTAGAATGAGTCTTGCCAAATGTGAGTTTTCTAAGGCCACCTATTTGGTTAAGGTGGTTAAACAAGAGAACGCACATTCCTTCAGAGCCAAAGTGGAGGCTCTTGAGCTCCTTCCTACCACTACTAAGAGACAATGTCCGTGATTTCTTGGAATGGAGTTTTACCATGAGTTTTTAAAAAATTCTCTTCTGTGGTTCCTTTTACTAATGTAACTCCCAAAGTTAAGTTCTAGTGGTCAGATCACTGTCAAAAAGCCTTTGAGGACATCAAGGCTCTTCTTGCTTCTGCTTCAGTACTTGCAGGGTCATCTTATCACAGTTTCACGAAACTAACTGTAACTTATTAAGTAATTATGTACTCCACGTTCCACTGCTACACCAAATCAGCTTGAGTAGTCCGGCCATTCTTGTCCGATTTCAACATGGCATTTAAATCCAGAAAACTGCAGCTCACTGGATATTTTCTCTTTTTGGGTCATTATCTGCAAACCCTATAAACCCTAGTGTTGGTTGTGTGGTAAATTCCTAGTACATCTGCAGATCTGTTGTTTCACCTCATCTGGATAGTCTGATATTTCAGAAACCAGCAGCCATCTGAAGTTCAGTGTCACTTTAATCACTTTTCTTTCTCATTCTCGTGCTCTGAACTTCAGTAGGTCATCCTGACCATGTCTAAATCCCTAAAATTGCTGCTACATGATTAGATATTTGCGACAGCGAGGAATTGCACAGGTGCACCAAATAAAGTAGCCAATGAGTATATGGGGTTTCACTGCCAACTACCTTTTGCATACTTTCTGCCAGCTTAAATAGTTTATTTTATTATTTTATTTCTCTAACTTGCTGTAAAAGCACTGGAGCTAAAAGGCATCCATCCACAGCCTTATTTTTAATATGCATCACAAACAGAGTCATTGGCAGTCCTAACTCAGAACTGACTCCAAGTTAGGAATGCCAGTCAGGCACTCGCCACCATCTACGAAATACCAGAAGGTCCTCTAGAAATCTTGTTGTTATGGAAACATGGTGTGAGACATGCTATTGATATAACACTGAAAAAAGGTGAAATATTAGGAATTGGCACCTAGAAATGACTGACAACATTTGTGTACACAAAAAAGGGCAATGAGAGAAAAATAGATATACGAAGTGAGAAGGAGAGAGAGATAATGGATGACAAAAGATATGTTATCTCATAGTTTTGTAGTGGAAATAAAGTGGAACTCAAGGAGGAGGAGAATAAGGTAGGGCTTAAAGGTGGATAGCATGGAATAAAAAAGAGATGCAACAGAGATTAACTGATGTACAGCTGAAGGAATAAAAAGAAGCAGCAGGCAGAGGGAGCCTCTCTAACAGGAAGAGAAAGCACAAAACGAGATAAAGGGAGACTGAATTCTGTCCCAGCTATGATACGAGCTAGGCCACGTGCACTGAGACGGGGAGTCAAAAAAAGGAACACAGTATGAAAAGAGAAGTGACAATGACTTTTGATTGTTCAGACTGAAGTTTGGAAGATAAATTAGCATTGGAAAAGAGATCTAAGCCACACTAGAAGCCAAAGCATGTGAAAAATAGGCACAAAGGCTGACTAAAAAGCTGCGCCAGAAATAGGAAGATTGATTTAGAAATCTCTCTGACCCAATGGGTCACTGATATCACTCCAGCCCATTTGGTTCCAATTCTCAGAGAAAGTTTATAAAGCAGAAGAATTTAGATCAGTAAGAAATATTAAGGCAAGAAACGACACAAGCGCAAATACCATGCCTTCCTGTATGAGTCTCTCAACCCATACTGGACTTATTGGGCATTCCATTAAGGCTGAATACAACAGGTTGCCTAATTTATTCAGGTAATATCGGCCAGTCTGGATCAAACTGTTGAGGAGAATCTTCTTTGTTCTGGCATATGGCACATACAGTTTATAAGATGTGACAAGAGAATGGCAGTGTCATTAAAATAATTTCAAAAGCAAATTACCCTGAGGAGTTGAGCCGACAACAATAGGAGACGCACAGAGAGCAAAGGGAAAAGAGAGAGAGAGAGGAATGGAGCTGTACGAGGACTTGCTACTCCCTTCCTCTTTCTCTCTTCTCTTTCCCACACACACTTACACACTCGTTACGCACACAAATGCACACACTTCACGAGCAAGACTGTGGTTCGCTCTGGGAGCAGAGCAGTGTAACGAGGGCAGTCATCACAGACGAGGAGAAGAAGCGCTGAGGTGAGTGATAGTTTCCTAATTTATACTTGCTGTTTAATATGTCTTCAAATTTAAATGAGCTACGTGTGAAAACACGGCGAATGCTGTAGCCAGGCAGCATAATCAAGCTTGAGTTAATATTTGATCTGCACTGTGTTATTTGAGTGCTTTTCAGCAGCCAAGCAAGAATGCTAATTAATAGAAATAAAAAAGTTAAATTCATTTAATATTGGTCAAATAGGTGATGAAACTGTATTTAATTGACAGCACAGTCAGTGCAAATTCAATTTAAGTCTCTTTTTATGGTCTGATATCAGATTTTCTTTATAGTTTATTGCATTTAAATGCAAAGATGAGGAGAAAAAAAAAGTATAGAAGCAGTACGTATGTGGGCAGTGACGTGGTCATGAATAGAAACTGTCAGATGTCAGAGGTTTGCAGCTGTGTAGGATTCAGCTGGGCCACTTCTGAGCCTGATGTGAACATGTGAACTAGGCACAAAGACAAATATACAAAGAGGTCATGTAATCAGTTCTGAATATGAGGAAGTGAGATTATTCTTTGTGTGATAATTTCTCTTTTACACTTTGAAGGTCTGTGACATAACAAGACATAACAAATATGTCTGCGTTACATATTAGCATGTACTTGTTAGCATGTACATTACTATGTACATTACTATGCATTGTCCTATTGTCCTATTATCCATAAAGTCTTCCTGGAGTTGCTGATAAACAAAATATAATGATTTTATCCCTTAAACTGTAGGAGTATTGGGAAATAAAATCTGATAAAAATCAAAATAATTAAATTCCTGATTCTATTTTTTCAAATTAGTGATTTCCAGAAGGTTACATTTGGTATTTATAGGCATTTAATATTGGCTATATCTAATAATATTATTTTGTTGTAAATCACTTTGTATATAAGAGATTACTGAGACAATCTGGCTTTTAACTGCTGCACTGGTTTCATTGATTTTTATGGAGTTAAGGAAGGACTAGCTATGCTCTTTCAGCCATTGTGCAGTCACGTCTAATGATACCCACTTTGTTTTAAAACACCATTGCTGTTTCTCTGAGAAACATGCAATATCATACATTTAAAGCAAGATATACAAACTCTGACATAAGCTGGCCTATATAAAATTAAAGTGTGCAGTTATTCAAATAAAGGTCGCCACATACACAGCTCAAACTGGATGTTACACCTAAGTGAGCAAAGAATGAGAAACGGTTACAAGAATAGCAAGAGGATGTGGTTTAGTGTCATGACATGGTCACTGCATCTTATTTGCTGTTCAGCAGTTCAGAAGTTCCCTTTCAAATGTGCTGCTGGTAACTGTATGAACTGTATCAGCTGTATGCCAGCTGATACAGTTTAAGTCTGTGTGTGTCTAACCCACATTACACAACATTATTTCTGTAAAGGACTCTATATGGCTGCAATGATAACATGACAGATGTGATCTGGCAAGGTCAAGCATGACATATTGAGTTCAATCAATCACCCCCATGTGACCCAAACTTGCATTTGTGTGTTTGTGTGTGTGTGTGTGCGTGTGTAGGTGTGTGTAGGTGTGTGTGTGTGTGTGTGTGTGTGTGTGTGTGTACGTGCGTGTACCACAGCAAAGCATGCTGTTAGTGTCTATGCATATTTTATGCGTCTGATCCCCCTGTCTGTCTGCAGTCGTGTCTGTCGCAGTGTGTTTCATTTCCATGCTTCATCAGGATTCCACAGCTTTCCTTCACTGGTTAGAATACACAACAGCTAGCCTACCAAGCACCCAAGACCAAAGGACAGAAACAAAGGCAAGCAGGAAGACAAATGTGAACACATACACACAGACAAACATGCACGCACATTCACAACAAAGCAGACAGCCACAGATTGCTTTGCAAAAACAGAGGAAGTCAGTGAGCCAAGTACTTGATACCCAATTAAACTGTATTAAGACGAATTAAAGATTTGTATTCCTGATTGTATTATGTTTCTCTAATGGACGATATATGCACATGATCCACAAGTTACTTTCAACATCAGTAGTCCTCTTTAGCACTAGACAAATGTTTATTGATCTGATGATAGTTGAAAAAAAATTACGTTTTCAGAATCGCACCAGCTGCCGTACAGTCTAATCTTCTTTTTGCCGTTGAATAATTTAACCACTTAGCTGCTGTCCAATCATAATCAAATAAATATGTTACTCAAAAATGCATGAATTCATAGCAAAACAAGAGATTTGATTCAGCGCACAATCTCAGGCCATTGCCACACTTCCTGAAACATAAATGAATGTATAGCTGAGTTATTCCTTGGATCCATGACTAGTCGGTAGCAACCAGTCTGAAAAGGCAATTTCACCCCTTGCAATTCAGCAGGGGGTGAAATTACCTTTTGGAGTCAGTTGAGAGGGTAGATTAATCTAAACATATTCAAAAGACATTACATTGCTTTTATCACAATAGATGTGATTACTTTGATTACCTATTGGGATGATGAGGAGCATCCATTTATTATTAGTTTATTTCTAAAAAGACGCATCTGGCGAGCAAAAAAAAAAAAAAGAGGTCAGAGGATGAACACTTGGTATTTGGAGAATATCACAATTTAGGCAGAGAGTCCCAGCTGAGAGATAAATAACTCCATTACTCATCCCAGAGCTTAGACCATGTCTGGTAAAGAGCCACTGTTCTAAGTACTTTTCTGCCTGCCTTTCATCCTTATACCCAAATTGGACTCTTTTCACAAGCTTGCTGAGTAAAGAAAGATCTGGGTGAGACAGGATGAAGCCTCTTCAGCTCATTTATATCTCCCTACATTGAGAAGACAAAGACAGGAAAATATTGCTGCAATTAACAGTTAATCACTTTATATTTCATCTCTCTTAAGTCCTCAAAATACTGGACGTCACCTTATTAAACACAGGATGAACTCTTAAAGTGCTGTTTTCATATCCACAAACCCATGCGACTCTTTTCCTCAACACCTGAAAACATTTTTTTTTAAACTGTTGTTTTGCAAGAAACTTCTGAGGATAGTGCAGCCTTTTATATCCCGTGGAAAACAAAATACTCAGCAGTCATTACAATCCATTACGGTCCTCAAAATCCATTACCAAGACATATGTTTTGGGTCATGTTAGTGTGTCAGTGCAGACCTACATGTGCATGCATGAATGTGTGTTATTATATACTGCATACAGCTGCAGTAGCACTCACCATTGCTTTCCATTAGGGACAACTAATGAGTGGTTTGTGAAAGAAAACAGATGGTCAGTAATAAAGTGTCTAAATGAGGGATTTTTTTTAAATCTTTTTTTTCTTTCATTTTTAAACATCATCACATTCTGTTTCCCAGCATTAAGGTGAATGACACTGACTGACTTTATTTTTTACTATCTACACAGACTATTGGTGACTTTATACTGATGAAAGACAAATGTACGTGGGTCTTTTGCATCTTGTGCTAAATAAATTATGTGTTTACTATAAGTGACTGGTCAAGGCTGTATAATAATATAATTTTTAAAATTAAAACAAATGTTTATGCAAAGATAAACACAGGAAGCAAGCATAGTTAAGTTCTCACACATGCACTGTGACATGGGAAGTTGAACTAATGCACTGAGCTCAGAGCAAGTAAGAAAAGCACACGCATACATAGCGTATATATACATTTTCTGTATGGTATGCCCAAGATTGTGATAAAGTTGCCCTTGTTTTAAAAAAATGACTGTAAGGCCTGTAAGGCCTGTTTTGAAAGCAAGCCAAATCTATTTCTAGCTCTCTGCAAGAAAATGTGCATGAGAGACAAAGTGAGTGGCACATTTTGATGATGTAAATAGGTGAAATTTGGGGTCTGTCTGTTGTTCTGTGAGACATAAAGGCTCGTGCATTTAGGAAATGCACTTCATGCGTTAGTGGCTCTGTTATCTGTGTTTGCTCTGGATCAGGGGTAGGCAACTCCAGGCCCCGAGTGCCGGTATCCTGCAGGTTTTAGATCTCACCCTGGGTCAACACACCTGAATCAAATAATAAGTTCATTACCAGGCCTCTGGAGAACTTCAAGACATGTCGAGGAGGTAATTTAGCCATTTAAATCAGCTGTGTTGGATCAAGGACATCTAAAACCTGCAGGACACCGGCACTCGAGGCCTGGAGTTGCCTACCCCTGCTCTGGATGTAGCTCAGTGCTGAGTAAGTCATAGAAATGTGCAGATTAGAAGAGTTCAAAGATTACAGATTTGGTGCTGGTTTCTGTGAAACCAGATTTAATTAAAACATTTCTTTCTTCCTGTCTTGATTTGAAGCCATCGGCCCAGAGTCTCAGCATCTTTATCTAACATGATAAGCAAGTGGCACTGAACCAAGTCTGGCAAATCTCCCATTATCCATTACAGTGTTAGAAAACAGAGAGGCAAACATTACCCACCACCTACTGACGCAACCACATTTAATAGACACACATTGCCCACACACAATCTCTCTTACCTATCTAGTAGTGGTTTTCCACATTCCACCAGGCACACATTAAAAGCGTAAGCCGACATCTCATTAGTGTTCTCAGAGTACCGCTCTGTAAATCTGTAAACAAGGTCTATGTAGAAAACAAAGCATTAACGTCTGGATGTAAAGCTTTGAATAATTTGTCATTCAAGGTTGTTATTTATTAATGGAAAACTACATACAGTACTGTGCAAAAGTCTTAAGCCCCCCCGCCCCCCTTCATTTCTTTCTAATTTGCTTCCAAGGAGACAGATTTTCTTGTAATTTTGGATAAGTGGTCTTGAGCAGTTGTTTTCCAAGCTTTCTGAAGGTCATTCGAAATTTCTTCTTTGACAATTAGTTGTTGATTCACTCATCTCAGTCAAGTCCCTGTCCATTTTCAGAGGAAAGCTTTTATGTTGTTTTGTTTATTTGACCCCTTAACACTGACCGATGAATTATTTAAGCATAAAAAGACACCTAACTCAAGGGATGAACCAACGTTGGGTCTATTCATTACAGACTACTTAGCAATGAGGAGAACCAATTTTAAACTAAATTGTATCTTTAGGTATTTTGTTATTAGCAGCCTGGTACAAAAGCACATCATTTTTTCAGTGTTCTTTAGATTAATCTATGACAAAAGGCAAGTTTGACCCCCCAAAATAGTATTTTTACGTCATTCCCGAAGATGTGTTAGCTGGTGGTATATCGCTGCATGGTGTGCAGTGTGACCTTTAAAAACTGGAGAAAACGTGAGATGTGGAGAACAAAACAAGAATGGCTTTAAAACTACCTTAGCAGATGAACAGTATGTGAAGTCATGTCTTTTTTTTTAAAAAATGCAGAAAATACTGCAAAAGACCTGATACAGAATCTGTGAGATGCATCTTGTCCTTCAGTTGATTCATCTACTGTTTGCTGAATCCTCATCAGAATGGGCACTGTGAAGATGCCATTCTATTTCTTGATATATATTTTTAAAATGTTTTTATTTTTATTGTTATTGTGATAGGACAGCGGGGCAAATGTCACGATCCTGGTTCTTATGACTCAGTGTTTTGAGTTTTAGTTTATTTTGATGTTTATGGTATATGGTTAAGTTCGTTATTTTTTCTTTTCATTTGTTATTAGTTTCCTCTTGTGTCTTCCAACCCCTGTTAAGTCTCCCTTGCCCTTCATGTGTTTCATGTCTGTGTCTTATGTTGTCAAGTTCAGGTTGTCATGTCTGCGTCTCATTATGTTTCCTGTTTTATTTTGAAGGGGTCCTGTGTTCCTATGTTCAATGTTTTTAGTTTTACTCTCCCCTTGTGACGTCATTATCTTCATGTGTGTCAGCTGTTTCCCCATGTGTTTCCGTTTCCCTCATTATCCTCCTGTGTGTATTTAGTCCGTGTGTCTTCAGTCATTCCTTGTCAGGTCGTCTGTTGTTCACGCCATGTTCTTTACGCCAGGTTTCATGTCCAGGTTTTTTCATATTGTGGTTTAGATTCCCCAGTTTAGGTTTGTGTTAATTTTGCTTCAGTTTGCCTTGCCTTTTGTTTGTACCTTTTACCAGCCTCATTAAATGGCTCGCCTTTTGTTAACATTCACGTTTTGTTCCCTGTTCCTTGGAGTCTGCATTTTGGGTCCTTCTCATCAATTCATACAGTCTGCCCTCGCCAGACTGTGACAGGCAAAGACAGGAAAGCTGGGAATAAGATGAAGATAGGACACAGTGAATAACCTTTGGGCACATTTAAATCAGGACACTGCATTAGACTTGCATATGTGGGTCACATGCTAGTAAGGCCAATAAGCTTCCAGTGGCCATGAGGAAATGGGAAAGGAAACAGGTAGAAATGTGTGACACTGAGGAAAAATGTACTGAAAATCAGTCCCTGCAGGTCTTACAAATTGTTGTTATCTGAAAAATGTCTAATTAGCAGCAGCTTCATGTTTCAGCATGATAATGATCCCCTCCATGCTACCAATGCAATAAAAGGATACCTTGATAGAAAAACACATAATGGAATACTGACCTGCCCAACCTGGACCTCAAATCAAAGCAGTGTGGGATCATCTTGCCAGAAAATGGAACAAAAGGCAGGAAACATCCAAAGAAGAGAATATGAATGTCAACCAAGAAGCCTGGAGACCTATTCCTGAAGACTACTTGAAGAAATTACAAGAGAGTTCAGGCTGTGCTGAAGAATAACCACTCTCTTTGTGAATTATACTTGTCACCGTATGCAGTACTTATACCATATTTCTATTCAAGTTTGCATGTTTCAATAAATCAGTGCACTCATCACCCATTTTCCCAGCAAAATATAGAGAAATGATGGGTGGTTTAAGACTTTTGCACTGTGCTGTGTATTACCATTGTGGCACAAAGTCACTTTAGAAAGTATTCAGGTCCCTCCCATATGGAAAAGATATATATAAATCTTATAAAGTTTGTATCTGTCTTGTGTGAAACTTGTATGAAAAGCATATAAGTGTGAAAACAGATATAAGATCCCTTGAAAAATTATATAATGAAACTTGTATGTTTTGGATACTTACTAAAACAATATATGAAAGTAATGCGAAAGTGGCCACTTTCATGAGTAATCACATATAAGTTTTTACTATTTCTTTTCCGTATGGGCTGCCATGTTTGTTTTAGAAGGCTGGCGTAACCACAGCATTCGAAAAAGAAGTTCCACTTCCTCTGTGATAGAAACACTGAACCTTCCTGATGTTCCTGCAGTAGCGAACAACCTGTCCTGTAGAGAAATAAATCACATCTTTAGCAACAGCCTTTTACCTTTTGTCACCATCTATAGACTCAGACTCAGGTTGAGATAGATTGTAAAAGATATAACTTAGAGGGAAAGCCAATGCAGAAGTGCATTAAACTTTGATTCTTCTAATCATCCAGGTGAGAATACAACTGGTATAGGAAGCTAGACCTCAGCAAAGCCTGTGCATTGTCACACAGTGCCGAGACATTTACCTGGTGTTGCATCACATTCACAATAAATGTTTGAGCCCTAGATCTGGTTTTCCCAGTGCCTTTCAGAGTAGAGTTCTGACCTGTGAGTGGATCTTTCCTCCAAAAGTTAACAAACTCCTCCAACAGGTGTCCAAGGGCTATTTGACCCAAGCAGGGAAAAATATCCATAGCTGGCAAGTTTTGGTATTTCAGGTAATCCTAAAACTCCCTGACAGCCATTTCTATAAGCCAATAATTTTCCAAACTTTTCCTTTTCCTTTCTGAATATGAACCTCGTTCCTTGTTCTGCTCACAAGACAGTGAAAGACTTCACTTCTATCCATTTTTAATTTTAAAAAAGATTTTTTTTTCATGGTTTTCTGCTTTAAAATTTAGTTTGATTTAGTAATAGCAGTTTTCAGAAGTGCTCCTAAACCCTTGCGGTGATTTCCACCTCAATATTGTGTATTATGGATGAAGTGGCACCTGAAGGCCTGAACATCACAGCCATTTAGTCATGGTCTTTGCCACTAGCATTCAGAGATTGCTCAATTTTCTCTCTCTCTCTCTCTTTTTTTTTTTTTTGTTAAAATTCCTCCCTCGAAGGAAGGGAGCATATTATTGGTTCTGTTGGTTTGTCTGTCTGTCTGTTGTTGGCAGTCTATTGACCACAGTTTTCAAGATATAATTTTCAAATTTTGTGTGATGGTGGATTTAAATGACATCTCGAGCTGATTTAATTTTGACAAAATTTGAATCAAGTTGGTCATGGGCACAGCAAATGTGAAAACCAGTGAAAACTTCATATTAGCAAAAAATAAATAAATAAATAAAATATCTATGGATTGTCTTCAAATTTCACAGGAATATACTAGGAGAAATGAGTACCTAGGTTGGCTAAGCATTTTACCTTGACCATCATTTTTAGCACCCGAGGCCAATGTTGTCCTTGAAAAAACCTTTGAGAAAACATATTGAGTAACATATCATATAAAAGGGCAAAAAGAGAGTTGTACAACAAACTTTTTATTTTTCACTATGATGCCTATCACGACACAATGATGCCATAACAGACTGATGTCATCATATTGTAATAAAAACATAAAACTTTAGCAATTGCCCTTCGTGGAGGAGTTGTACTTTCTGAGTGCTCTTGTTGTTTTTATTATATATTATGTTAATAATATCTTGCTATTGATAGAAAATTTGCTCACATATTGTTTTACAGAATCTTTTACACACTCTAGTTCTCTTTTTATATCCAGTCATATCAACAATTAGGCTGTGTATGAGACGCCCTTGATTTAAATATTTACCGATAACTGAAAGATATTTTTCAGATTGACTGTTTGTTTGAAAACAGGTTTGTAAAATGGAAGCATAAAAGAATACAGAGTGGTATACATGTAAAATATGATGATGCATGTAATGAATTAATTATGTGCAAGCTCACAATGAAATAATTAGCATCATGCATTATACATTTAAAACATTAGGTGCAAGACATGCATGCAACCATCTAAAGCTGCACAAAAGTGAAGCCATTGCTGGTGCTGTAGCATATGTAGCACTAATTTCAACCTTAAACAACATTTCAACAGGTTAATATGTGTCATTTTAAAGACACACTACTGAAGTTTTCAAAGAAGAAACAACAAACTCTCTGGCAAACAAAATCTGAATTTACAAGCAATTAAATGCTCCTTCACATGACCTCCTCAGTTCAAACAGGACAGGATCTTATCAGTGTAACCCAGTTTGTCCTAATATGACATCTACCATATGTTTGACTAGCTGCCTTTGCTTTAATATTGCAGGCATTAAAGGGTTATTACAGTAGTAGTATATTAGCAGTTACATAACATAAATTACAGTTACAACCAATTTATAAGAAAGCCGCATCTTTTTGACGTGTGAGTGTAGAAGTGTGTCTGTGACTGTACGGCATAATGGCTTATTAATTGTACTTTTTGTCTTTTCCCACTAGGTGTCACTATATCCATATGAAATGGTGCTGAAGACAGAAAGATGAACCATGAACCACTGTTAATCAGCCTTGCAGACATAAAGCCGTTCAACAACCAACCAACAGCCAGTCGGATTTTTTATTTTTTTTTACTGTCATTAGTATGTATGGAAAATCTGTTCTTATCAGTCCATATGATACTTTTTAGGTTTTTCAACAACAGGAAACAATCAGTTACTACCTACATTGGAAATACAGGGAGAGCTGGAGATAAAAGTGGGTGGCCAAGATTTTAAGTGGCACTTAATCAATGAGAGTCCTTGAAGCAACCATCCTTCATCTGATTAAAATCTGACACAAAAACAGGACAATGGTTCACATAAAGCAGCGGTCATGATGTCGTCTGATTGACTCCAGTGAAGTAACAGCAATAATGTTGTCCAAAGTAATGCTGGCCTTCATCTTGATCCTTCTCATCCTCCTGACTGTCGCTGGTAATGTACTTGTGTGCCTGGCTGTCTGTGCCTCTCGACGTCTCCGCTGCCTCACTAACTGTTTCATTTTGTCGCTGGCTGTGACAGACCTGCTGCTCGGCCTCTTAGTCCTCCCTTTCTCTGCTCTCCTACAGCTAAATGAAGAGTGGCCACTTGGCGCAGTCTTCTGCAACTTCTATATCTCCATGGATGTTATGTTGTGCACTGCCTCCATCCTCACCCTCCTGGCAATCAGTGTCGATCGCTACCTGGCAGTGACCATGCCTCTGAGATATGCATCACTGGTGTTACCGTGGAGAGTTGCTGTAGCCATGGCGAGTGTCTGGACTGTGTCTCTGGCCGTGTCTTTCTTGCCCATCCAAATGGGATGGAACACCGTTAACGGGACAGTGCAGAACCACGGGCCTTGGGCTTCGGAGGGGAAATGTCGTTTTGAACTGAACAGACCGTATGTGCTTACTGACTCTCTCCTCACCTTCTACCTGCCTCTGGTGGCTATGTGCTGGACCTACCTCAGAATACTTCGCATTGCACGTGCACAGGCCAAGCGCATTGTCAGTGAACGGCCCACTTGCATCACCAGCTACAACTGCAGGAGCAATTCTTCCACTACCACCACTGTGATTTCCAGCATTACAGTTGTGGCACTGCGGGAGCACAAAGCCACAGTGACACTGGCAGCAGTGATTGGGGCTTTTGTGGTGTGCTGGTTACCTTATTTCATCCTATTCACAGTGCTGGGCTTACAGGAGCATCCAGACCCTGGCACAGTGCCAGAATATTCCATTGTGCTGTGGCTAGGCTATGCCAACTCAGCCCTAAATCCAATCCTCTACGGAGCCCTCAACAGGGACTTCAGGTCAGCCTATACCCATCTACTGAGATGCCAATGCCCTATGTACAGCAGGTGGAGGAGCCAGCAGATATCCCCTTCTGTATCAGCAGGTAAAGCTGTTCAAAGTAAGTAAAAGTAACATTTGTACTTTTATAGCTGTTTTCCAGATTAATATCACAAACTACTACAAGATACTAAAAGCACTTGTAAAAGTGGAAAGTGAATCTAGTGTTTCTATTAGCCCGTGCATAAATTTATCAGGGGCACAAACAAAGATTTCTATTTTCTCCTCATTATGTTAGAGAAAAAGTTGGCCGTCAGCCATCCAACACCTGTACAAGATCTGTAATGTAGAAACATATGGGGCTTAAAAAGAATATACAGCTTAATGACATCTGTGCAGCAGTGGTAAGAAATATCCTTAAAAATGCATGCATCACCATGTTCTGAAGAGGGAGCTGATATAACAGAAATGGTAAAGGCCCCTAAAATCAAACCTTGTGGCACACCATGGATAGAGAACTGGAAGAAGACCAAAGGATCATCCAAACAGATATGAAAAGAACCACTACAAAGTAGAACCTGATACACCCACCCAGTATCCCAGTCTATAGAGCATAATGTGAGGTTCAGCAGTATCAAAGGAAGAGGTTAGGCTCAGTGGGTGAGCAAAGAACAACAATTTTGAGATTAGTCTTAAAAGCGCTAAGAAGAGAAAGATTAAGCTTTAAAAATATATATATATATTTTAAAATATGTGACTAAATAAGCAGGGACTTGATCGGCCATCACTGAAGTTCGATTACGGTAGGCACATAGGAACCAATACTAGTAAATGAAGCATTTTTGAGTTGCAGATAAAATATCAAGAGAACAGGAGGATGATGTCAATAACTCAATTAATTTCAACAGATAAAGAAAAGAAATAGGTAAAAATCTTCCTAAAATAACAGGCTCAGCTGGGGCAGGAACAGACAGTGAAGATGCTGAATTATTATTATTTCTCACATTTCTGTTTTTTGTTTTTTTTTCCTGCAGAGAAAGTATGAACATTTTCATAATTGATTTTTGAAATATTTGTGACAGCAGGTGGAGCAGGAGTAACAATATCACAATGTCAAATAAAACCCTAGGACTACCTTTGGTCTTTGAAACTAGGTTTGAAAAGCAAGCAGCCATTGTATTTCTTCTGAAGTTTTAAAACAAACTAAAAGATTATTTAAATGAAAGCAATGAATGGGTAAACAAGTTCAACTTTTTGACGAGAACACCTTAAACCATAAATAAATTATCCAAGGAGAAGAGTACGTCCTCATTTTTAACAGGACATACTTTATCTAAACTGATAAGACAATGACTAATATAACATATATTAAAGGATTAACATTGTTATTAGGGGATAAGAATAAATTGAAAGCATAAAAAAATATCAGCAGAAAAACAATTTGAAATTTGAGACCTGAGTGGGGAGAAAGGCACAAATACTTTTTAAAAAGAATACAGTGATGATCAGAAATAAAAATGTTCCTAAAACAAATCCAAACAACATTTAAACTCAAAGTACAAACAAGCTCCAGTCTGTGTCCTCTGGTATGCGTGGGGCCATAAGCATGCTGGTAACTCGTGATGCTGATAAAAGCTCTGGCAAAGACGTCAGAGTTGTCATTAATTTGTATGTTAAAATCCCCAGTTGTAATCAATCTGGAAAACTTCATGGAGCATGGTACACCACAGCACAATAAAAAGGACCCTTCTTCATGACTTTAATCAGCTGCTTCAAAAAATATCCAACATTTGCTGAACAACATTAGAACCATTTCCAGACTGCAGCGAGACCTCCTCCTCATTCGCTGTTGGCTAATGAGGGTGTAATCACCCGGGCAAACTCTGACGAGGGACAAATATTTGAGTCACACTGCCAGGTTTAAGTAAGGAATAAAAAAAATCAGTTTCTTGGAGAGTACAAAATCAATAAAGCTGAGTTAGCTGGCATGGTGGTGAAAAGGTTAGCACTTACAGCAAGAAGGTTTCTGGTGTCTGGTTTCTGTGTGGACTTTGCATCTTCCCTTTACCTGAGTGTGTTTCCTTCAGGTATTTCAACTTAACCACAGTTCAAATACATGCATTTTAGTTTAATTTGTTTTTCTAATTTGGCCATGACAGAAAGAATAAATAAAAAATGGCCACGGATGTGAGGTAGATAATGTGTTTAAAGCAACAGAATAAAACCTTGTATGAATATATGGTTAAATGTGGCTTGTAGCCTAAAGTCAGTAAGACTACAAATGCACCATACACATACGTACCAGTCCATTTTTTGGTTTCTGACTGTTTTGTATAAGACAGCAAACATTATAGTGTCAATACATTTTACAGTATATCCTCATCCCCAATTCCATCTTACCTTGAATTTCTTCAGCCAGAGACCAGCTTACAGAGGTAACGCTGCTGTGCGGCCACACCCCTGCCACCTGCAGAGCAGGTCTAACACATCAAAACGTCATGCTTCAAGAAATGAACAGCAGGACAGCCACAACATCTATCCAATTTGCAAATGGCACTGCTACCACAGATGTCAGTGGTGATGGAAGGTAAATTATTATTCAGGCTATTGTTACATTATGCTTCATAAACATGAATACAGAATGCTGCAGATGAGTTTGTGTCAGCACTGGTGTTATTGCCTGCACAGTCATGACTCAAACCTCATCATATATAAATTGAGTACTTAAAAAAAAAAAATCATGCTTTGCATCCAGACTGGAGTGACAATGCTGCAGCACCAACATTCAGATGAATGTGATGCTATGAAAAAAGCTCTATATGATACCCTGCTTTCAGTATGTCATTGCACTAAATCATATAATGTCTTTCTGTCATACTCTGAAAAATAAAATCTTCTCACTCACACAAATGCACATATATGTCTTTCTTCATTCTTTTCAGTGAACCCAGGTTGTGCTGAGCTTGTGCTTGTGAGGTGGATGGTGTGCTTACAAAACAACCCAGAACAGGAATCCATCAGGTCGATGACAAAAGGGCAACAAACAGACAAAAGATAGACAAAGATGTACAACCCCTTCTATTTGGAAGCATCCAGTATCACAGTAGAAACATCCATAGTACATTATGTAAGTAGAAATACATTCTGACATCCCTATAGCCCCCACAAACCAGTCCAGCTGAGAACAAACGAGCTGTAATACACACATCTTAGCTGTGTCATCCGCAGCATATCGGGCCATATTGCCATATGCTTATTAGGCTGAGAAATTTGCTTCCAGAATAAAGGAGTTACATTATCCAGTTTCACATCCTGTTATCATTTCTTTCTATGCATTTTGTGACTATCATTGACTTAATTGTTCATTTTATGTGCATGAGCTCAAAGTCTGACTCAGTTACAACAACAAAGGACAAAATCTGCGCCCATATTGCCGACAAGAGCACAGAGCTCTGTAGCAACAAGCACACATACGAGTGTGCGCAGACACACAGTCCATCAAATCTACATTAAAGCACATAATTATTCGAACATGTTTGCCATCCAGTAATTACTTTAACCAGATACTACAAGTTCTCTTTTAGTTTATTACATCATTTTATTGTTGTGTTTTTGGGTCAGCTGTCTGATCTGTACATTAATACTGCAGTATTCTTTTTGTGCATACAGCTATTTCCTCCACAGGACCCGTCCTACCTCCTGAAACTTTTATGTGTAGCCCCGTATGTATGTATACATTACCAACGGTGAGTGAATAGACGAGCAAACCTTTGCTCCTTTTCATTTGTGTCTTTATGAATACAAAGATAAGGATCTCTGCAACTCTACGCCTCAATCGGTAAGAATCAACTGCACATGCACAGCCAGCTCAGTCCACCCAGGACCAAACAAATGAGGCTGCTTCTACTTGGACGGAACTAAAACTGAACTTGTTTAACACAATTAGTTGACTGCAGCCAACTGTCACTCAGGGCAACATATGGCCCTAAAATGCTCTTAAGCAGACTAACTGTGGATAGTAATGAAGCACAGCAGGACCCAGTGAAGACCAGCCAATTAACTTGTTGTTCATCAATTTCATGAAGGACTGGATATTTTATATCCTGACACAAGAGTGCACTCCAGTGGGAATACAAAATACCACGTCTTCAGAATGGGAAAAAAAAGAAGAATTGGTGTTAAATTAAAAATGTTCAATAAAATGAGATAACGGAAGGGAGAAGGTGACAAATAGACTCTCGTTACACTTATTTATGTGTTGATAAATATGTGACCTTTCAATGTGTAGCATGTGAAATAATGTTATGTGTAGATTTTAAAGAATGGAGCCCCCTCCATATATTGTTTTACCGTTTATCATTTTGTGGTACAGAGCTGGTAAGTGTAAGCATCGAATCATACTGTAAATGTAACTATGGACTGAATAAATGGCATGCACTGTTCCTCAAAAAGCAAACATACCAATAAAGAGCAGCTCAAATAAAAAATATGATACATACCACCGTTTTTGGAGACAATACAGGCCGTTAAGCATGAACAGATCTTATCTTGTGGGATGATGCAGAAAACGTGTGTGTATGGTAAGGAACACAAGCACATTGGAAACAATTCATCACAGCTGTCAGCAAACATCGCTTCAAACTGTTGCCACATTAACACTTAACCTTCTCCATTCTTCAAGCTATTTCCTTTGAGGAATGACTCAGAAGTGTATACTAATATATATACATGCATGTTAGGTTGTAGCTGGAAACAACTGATTTTACAATCCAGTTCGCCACATGGAAACACTTATTTGGTTTATAGCTAGGAGAGTCATTTCTTCAATTCAACTCTAGAGAAATAACGGATTAGTTTTGATTGTTTCAAGTCTGTCTTACTCAATGCTGAACAGATCTCATACGTATTTCATTCTTCATGTCTTCTAGCAAGGCATTGCTTTCACGCGTGACTATGTAAAATATGAAGATCAAAAAGAGCCTTTGTTCAGCTACAGACATTTATGCCAAACATAACTTAAGGAATTTATAGCAAATGCAAGCTTGGAAATACTAGACTTGGATGTTTTTCAGGAAACGCTCTCTCCAACGAAATTTTAAGAACAACTTAAAATCGTTTGAGAGGGGAGTTCTGACAGCAAGATGACATTTGGAGTCAGTCGAGTAAAAGTGCAAATTACTACGTGTTGATATGTTCTTATATAAAATTGATGGGATATCATTGATCAGCTGGCAGCTGCGCGGACAATGTCTCAATAAAAAGTGATACTGGTACAGAACATGACATATTTAGCTCAGGCTAAACACCTGACCTGAGAGCAATTAAGTGCTTTACCTCAAGCTGTCAGGCTAACATTGTGCATCTTCTCATATGCAGTAAACAACTAACCCACAGAAAAAACTTTTCTCAAAAAACTTGAGATCCAAGTTTAACCGGTCACATACTTCCATATTTACAGTTATGTTAAAAAAAAAAGAAGGAGGTAATTATAAGCCTTTACATATCAGGACAAACATTTTTTTTAAGTTAATGTTGCTTCAGATGAACAACACATGACAAATTACATGGTGTAATTATGTATTTAAGAAAACCTACACCAAAATGCAGAAGCAGAAGTTCACTTTTACTGCTTCTACTGGAATTCGGAGGTTAACCAGCAACCAGGTGCTGATACTCAAAAGGATTTGATTAAGTGAGACCCTGTATAAAAGCAGACATGTTAACAGTTTGCTGCTTCTCGAGCATTCAGGTGTGTGTTAACACAATGCTGGTTATCAATCTGGAAAGGATTATATAGAAATCTCCCAAAAATGTAAAGTCCATAACTGTAGAATGAGAGAAGATATTCACTAGTGAAAAATCATTCAAAACAGCTGTCTTCAGTCTTCCCAGGCGTGGACGTCCCAGCAAATTCACCCCCCTGTCAGACCGTGCAATGCTCAGAGAAAATGCAAAAAACACAAGAACTACATTTCAGACTCTACACAGTTGGCATATTAAATGTTAAATTTCATAACAGTATCATTAGAAAAATATAGTTGTTTTTTTTTTTTTTTTTTTAGAAGAGTTGCCAAGAGAAAGCTCATTTTCTCTAAAAGTAGAAGTTGGCATAGCTGCATCTGAGCAAACCACAACACTTCAGGAACAATTTCCTTCTGACACATGAAGCCAAGGTGAGGATGTTTGGCCATAATTACAATGCCACATTTGGTCAAAACCAAACATCCCTTCAGCACAAACACCTCGTACTAACTGTCAAGCACAGCGGTGAAGGGGTAGTGGTTTGGACATGTTTGGCAGCCACAGGACCTGAACACCTTGCAGTCACCGAGTCAACCATGAAATCCTTTGTATATCAAAGTAGTCAAATGTGAGGTCACCTCTCTGACAGCAAACACTATTGAATCACAGTGTAATTAGTTTTTCAGAGATTGCTGTTGCATTTTGGCTTAGTTTTTGCAAAATAACTAATGACAGTAATATGTCATGTGTTGTTGTTCATCTGAATCTGTTATTATCTAAAAGAACAGAATTTGTTTATGATTTTCTAATACGTAATACCTTAGAATAGAAAGAGGTTGTGCTTTCATTCCACCACAACTGTATTTGTTGCATAATATTTGTTTTTTTTTAGAGCTGCAGGTTAGAGAGGCTTGTTAAGCAGAGCAGATGTGACCATACCTGTGGCCATCTTTTACCTGACAGTTTGCAGCTTTAAACACACATTACTATCAGATGTATATTATCAGCGTGGCTCTGCAAAATAAATGAATACAAAACTAAATAAAGAAGAAGGAATTTTAAATTGAGAAAGAAACTTTACATTGTGAGAAAGAAAAGGAATTACGTAGGGCTTCCACAGTTCAAAACACTAAAGTTGGTTAATATCAGAGAGAAAATTGATTCTGTTTTTTTCTTCTCCCTCTAGAGTCCCTCTATTCCTACATAAAAATCATGTGTCCCTTGGTAATTCTGGTCACTTGCTGCTCTTCTCCATCGCTGTGACCACTGACAGCTCAAACCACATGAAAACCATTCATCATGGCTCCTTTAACATTAGATTAATGTGGTGAAAACGGAACACATAAACTCTCTTTCTGTCACTCTAATACACACGCACACACAGACAAAAATACAGTACACACACTCAACTAGCCCTATATAAGCTATCAATCATAGATATTGTCATTATTCAAGTCTGTCATCGACAAGCCCCTTTCCTTCTCCCTCTCCCTCAGTCTGTCTTTCTCGCACTCCCCTTTTCTTTCTCTCTGTTCTCCTATCTTGCAAACACACATACACACACACAGACAGAGGAGAAGAGAGAGAATCATGAATCATAAATCTTATGAATGCCATCTTAAGACTGCTCAGCGCTATGAGAAAGAGAGATGATTGATAGACGTGAGTGAGTGTGGCGAAAGGAAAGAAGACGGACAGAAGGTTGCAACCGGTAACACCGAGGTCAGAGACTGCAGTTCAGGGGTCAAATGTATCAGAGCAGGCGCAATATGGCTGAGAAGGAAGGAGAAAATGGGAGGATGAGGAAAAGGAAGGGAGGGAGTAAATGGTTGAAGGGGAAGAGAGGGAGAGAGAGAGAGAGAAGAGGGAGGGAGGGCGAGAGTATGGGGGATGCTGCCACAGTGAGGCTAAAGCCATAACTCATCTTTTATTAAAAATAATGAAAAAAACTTAATGAGTTAATAATATCTGGAGAAAGAGATAGGGAGTGAGAGAGAGATGGAGGAAGGGACAGGAGGACAGAGAAAAGGAAGGAAAAGAAGAAAGGAAATGAGGAGGGAGCTCAGATGGAAAAGAGAACGGGGTCAGTGCGAGTCTCTTTTCACTCTCTGGTCATTTATTCCACTTTTCAAAGTTCACTCAAGATTCATTAGACGAACAGGGACAATCACGGGGATCCCTCTCATTCTGCAGACCTAAATCCCAAAGCCTGCTTGGTAATTAAAGGCACTTAACAACCAATTAACAGTGATGAGCTAAATTAGCAGGATGTTGTCTCCTTTGACTAGGCTACTGCATTATCAGTGTATTGAAAGAGCGATGAACAAACCTCAGTGGCCCGCGTTTGCATGTAGGCAAATGACGGATTAATTACTATTAAAACATCAGCATCTTAATGAGCTTGGAAACAATTAGAGAGGTCGTTAGTGTGTGGAGAACGGCTGAGAACAGAAGAAGGGCGGGCGTGCACAAACAGGAGAGAAATCTTCATTGGGAAGCAATACTGATTAAATGGACGTACGGTCGCACTCATCGCCCAATATCCACGGACTTATTAAATACATGACATCACCATTTGTCTTTTCTACCATCAAGCTACTTTTCTCCTGCCATTATCTTTCCCGCTTCTTCTCAGGCTTCCCCAACTCTGCCTTCGTTTCATCTCTCATAAAAAGCCTTTTTCTTGCTCTTCCATTGCTTTCTTCACTTTCTGCTTTTTAACTCCCATTTCTTCCTTCCCTCCTTCATGCTTGGGGGGCACAGTCCTGTGAAGGAATTTAATATGCAACTTTTATATGAGAAACCAATCGCATACGTCTGGGTCTATTGGGCTCGCAATCTATCGGCCCGGACGGCTAATGCAATAGAGGGAGCCTGGGCTATTTATCACACAGGGAGCTATCTTTTCCTCTCTCTCTCCCACTCTGCCCTCGCTCTCTCTGTCTTTATTCAAGCCCAGATTCCTGGCTGCCACTAAATCAGGCCAACTATGAGCTATGGCTGCCCAGAGGGCATCTCCTCTTTTATAGGAGGATTTGGATTTTGTATCTACTGGTTCCTCAGTGGTCGTTGAGACTGTGCAAACGGAAGCTATAAACATTCAACAAACAAAGGCAACAACTTAAATGTTTCTCCATCCCTGCTGTAATGATCGTGAACGTGCGAAGATATATGGAAGGAGGAGGATGCATAAGGCTGATGAATAAGATATCAAGGACATTTACACTGATGCTGCAAAGATTTGTTTCCGTGCATGTCCTCAGACAAAGAGGGAGAAACGCATGCGAAGATTACACATACACAGACATGTACACATTCTGTGCTGTTAGGATAATGCGACATAATTCACACATTATTGCTGTTACTAGTCACACACAGCAGCGGCGCGACGTCAAAAGTTTCCTGCTGAAAAACAAAAGTGACAGTGTGCAGAGGACGCTGCCCACCTGCAGCAATTAAAATGCCTCCAAAAACCAAATTCATTTCAACAAATTAGCCACATTACTGGCCACTGTGTAATCGCTGATGGCAATTAATAAGAAATTAGTCACAATCAGCCCTATATTAACATCTCACCCAGGGGCCGCGGCTGGAAATTAATAACCGGAGATTCATCTCTCTTACTGTCTCTTTTGGCTCTCTCTCTCTCTCACACACACACATGCACACACACCTACGCCCACCTATATTGTTCACGAATCACCTCTAAGACTGATTTTTTCTATGCGGATTGTCTCATATGATCCACAATCTGCTCATGTCAGCTAGCCAGCTTCCTCTTTACCGGGGTGTGAAAACCCCCTGAAAGACACAAGTGTGAGCATGTGCATGTGTATTTTCTCACCGGTACAGTCAACACATGCGCTCTTAACAGTTTGTGGACATACATTACATAGAGATACTGTATGTCTGTGTGGTGTGTACTGTGCATGTGTGTGAGTCAGGTGCTACATAAAATGGGGTGGGGGCATGGTGTTTGTGTGTTGGGGGGTGAACTGAGCCCGCCTCTAGGGGTCCTCACACCAATCAGCACAGCGCACCAAGAATCAATTAACACCAGTGGGAGGGGGCAGAGGCTATGGCACCATGCACACTTAGATACACACGTACGCATGGTGTCCGCACGCACTCTGCCCACACACATGGTACTGTCTGAGGAAATATCCATCAGATCACACGCTGCACAATGTGCCAGTGCGTGTGTGTCTTTGAGCGTGCGTGTCCCTATCCCAGTGTGCTCCGGGCTCTCATGGTGTGAGGTTGGGGAACAGATTGGGGGTCAGCAGGGGGGTCAGGCCAGGGTCACCCCCGTCTGAGCAGTGTGTGTGCGAGCGTGCATGTGTGTGTGTCAGTGTGGCCCGATCTGAGTGTGCGGACTGAAGCCTGACCACCACTTCCAGGGCTCACTGGCAGGCAGAAGTGAATAAGATTGATGGTGTTGATTCATATGACGAATTCATTGCTCCCTCTGAATCCATGGAGGATAAATACATCCACAGAAATTATGAAGCAAGGGACCAAAATGAGCATCTCACATTTCATATTCCTCTTTCACTCTTTCTCTTTGTTTGTCCCCCTCTCTCTTTCCCTCTTTGTCTCTCTCTCCGGTGTGGGGACAGCTGCTGGCTACATGAAAACCATTCATCATTGCATCTTTACTATAAAATTATTGACAGAGAGGAGGCTGAGGAGCTATATTGGCCAGCTTTTACAAGGTTGGACAAAGAGAAAAGTCACCTGTGAAAACATAATGAGATCTACGAAGCAAAAAACAAAAGGCAAATGTTTGTGGGTTGCTGCAGATGTCTATAGCTAAAAAGTCGAGCGAAAGCTTTTTCCACCACAACAGACGAAACAGAGTGGGCAAATAAAGTGATCAAAGGTGTCTACCATTTGCCCATGAACGTTCCACTTCGAAACCCCACCTCTTTCCTCTTCCTCTCACTCTACACATTGCCATCTCCATCTGTTAGCCCATTGCACTCATGCATCCACTACCCCCCTCTCATTCGTTTCCTCTCCTCCTATGCTCCTCTCTGGCCTTCCTACCCTCGGGGAGGTAAGGTGATCTCCCTGTGCTGGTGTAAGTGACTGGTATTAGTCTCCTTCTCTGTCTGTCTGTTTGATCCCAGTACTAATGACTCCACAGGGACTGGGGTCTGATAATGGGAAATCAATATAGAGAATAGTGCTCCGGAGTGGCCTCACTTAGCTCTCGCTCTTTCACGCCTCACAGCAAAGTGCCTCTGTGTATCCGTGTGTGTGTGTGTGTGTGTGTGTGTGCATGTGAGAGTGTGCAGAGGACTGCAGTAGTGTCAATATGTGCATGTGTGTTGAGGAAATCTGTATTTAAATATAGACCTATTTCCTAAAACAGACACATGCACAGAGCATATAAAAGATTTCGTACTAGTGCTGCTTTTTTAATTCAAATGAAAGATTCCCTGGACTGCACAACTTCTGCGGCCTCTGCAATATTCTCATTTCACGTTGGATCAAAACTCAAATTTTTAGACTCATTCAGCAGGGAAACGCTGTATATATCTGAGTGTGTGTGTCTAATCGGTCACACTACGCCTAGGGCAAGACAGGTGGGGCTGGTGGCATGAGGCTGGTGTCCCCCCACCCCATCCCCAGCCCCCACCCTGAGGGGCCAGAAGGCCCAGCAAAGCAGGGTGCTGGAGTAGCTGCCTCTGCCAGGTACCAGAGCTCTATGGCTGGTGGCAGCTGGTCCTCTGTCCCTCCCTCCTCTGCTCCCCTGCATGAGCGCCCCGCGGGCAGGCAACAGGAGGGGTGAGGAGGTCAAGAGGCATGAGAGAACGGGTGGAACAGCGGCGACATGCAGCATAATCGGCTTTTATGAAGTGGAGAGAACACAGACAGAGGGAGACGGGAAACACTGCACTGACACAATGCAGCTGACTACAAGCAGTAATGAATTAACACATTAGTGCCACGACCAGGGGCGTTCAAGAGCACTCAGCTGCTCTTAAGCACAAGCCCACCCTGGCACGCTCTCTCTCAGACATGCACACATAAATCAGTCATTATAGATAAAAAAAAAACCCACACACTCACTTATTAATTGCATCAGTCATTTTGTCAATGGCAGATCCCTTTGAAAGCTATTGAGTGTGATGAGAGACTTAAAAGCAGGGAAACTTTTACTTAGCCTTCAGCTCACATCTAACAGGTCAACTTCCAAACGTACAGCTACATACACACGCGCACACAAAGAAAAGAGTATACTTTGAGAATCCTCTTGTTCAAACTCAAGCCATGTGTCCAATTATCATCAGCCCCCCGGACTAATGCCTTAACTCTTTCTCTCACATCTAAGTCTTAGCCATCCACCCATCCATCCTGGGTTTTTTTTGCTCTTGTCCATCCCTAAAATCCATGTCTGTGCGGTTACTTACTTCCCTTTCTCACTCTTTTCCTCCCCCTCCCTCCGACTCTCCCTCCCTGACTTTTAACCAGCGTGAAGAGGCAGCCATGCATTCAACCATCAGACAGGCTAACATGGTCTACACACACACACACACACACACACACACACACACACACACACACACACACACACACACA
>NW_005187409.1:6748120-6789942 GCF_000239375.1 Pundamilia nyererei | reverse complement strand
ACACACACACACACACACACACACACACACACACACACACACACACACACACACAAAACCAAAGCACATTGTTTTTTGAGTTTAGCAAAAAAATGCAACATTCACTGAAACAAATACCATCCCTATACATAAATAAATAAATAAATAATAAACTTGTGTCTTATCTAAACACAGGAAGATCTACCACTACGTTTTTATAATCAGCCCCTACAACATTTAAAAGGCAAAAGGTGTGCTGTCATCTGTCTTTTAGGGAAATGTAAAATAGATTCCCTCCAATAAAATGAACCTTTTGGGATTATAACCTTCATATTTGGTCATTAAAACCCTTTAATATCTACCAGGCCATATAACTGACATTTACGGTGACATTTTACATGGTTTATCTGCTTTTTAAGTGTCTTGCAGATAAGAGTGTCCACACAGGAGCACAGAGCAGTGTTCCTGTGACAGCCCAGGGATGAGGATGGTCCTGTCTGTGTCCCTGATGGGGGATCCCATTGCTCTCTTCTCATCCAACAATCCCACTGAGCATGTCAATATGAAACACTATCTCCCCCCACACTGGGGCCATGCAATCCCCCCCCCCCGTTACAGACAAGACGGGCTTATGCTGCATCTGTGAGGGGGGGACTCATGGCGTGGGTATGGAGAAAAGTGTAAATTAGACTAAATCAAGTCTCCCAACAGTAAAACACATTTTCACTATATTGCGCTCAATGTAAGCGTGATTTACTACACGACTTCTGTTGTATGTGCGCAGAGGAGAAAAAAAAGCGGGCCGTAAAGCTTTGTTTACCCAACTTTAGAAAAATCCACAGCCTTGTAAATGTTGTCAGATGGCCAATGCCAGTGTCTTTCAGCTTAATACCACCTATATTAAATAGTTTAAATATTTCATAAGGGCGGTTTTTAGAGCGAGGGAGGGGAAATCGTTAGCTGCGGTAAAGTTTCATTAACTGGTCCCCATTTCGCTGCGAGGCAAACTCATCTCCTCTTATTGTAATAAAACAATCTCTCTCTTTCTCTGGGTTCTGCTCTCCACTCATCTCCCTCTCTCTCTCCCTCTCGCCTCTCTCCTTCTCTTTTACATCATAATAATACACTACATCCCCTTTAAATGCACTATTACTTACCGCTGCCTTTTCATATTGTAACATCACGGGCACTTTAGCGACAATATAAAAGCGTGTCATTCATTATTCAGAAGCAGCCGGCCTCGTCCCCCTTTTAAAAAGTCAGGCGCGCTGCTGAAATTGATAACGGCGAAGAGACGCGCAATAAAAACGCAGCCCCCGGGTACCGAGCTGCAGCCCAGACCCCCGATTATGCAGATCAAGTGGTAATTTCTCAAACAAATCGCACTCTTTCACTCTTTTGTTGTCGTTTCTTTTTGGACTTTTGGAATCAGGGTGTCAGCTTTATATTGCCTGTGGAAAAAAAAACGAGGATTGATGTGCATCTTAATTGTACCGGCGGTAGGTTTTTCCGAAACAGTGCCTAAATATTTTGGTCTAAACGAGATCACCTTAAGGCTGCTTTTTAAATGGACCCTCAGCATCTTCTTTTAAACTTATATTTTTTTTTCTTGCTGTATCCACGACCCAATGAAAAAGTCCGGCACTTTTTTTTATCCAGCATTCACGCGATCAATGAATTTACAAACCTGGCAGAATGCAAGCTGGGGTTTCTCCTGGGCTGTTTTTGGACAACCCGTGCCATCGTGGAATCCCGGAAGGTCAGGGATAACGTGTCATAATCAATCATAATCACTGGATTACACCAGATTACTAACACCCAGCATCTGCAACGAGTGCTCTGTGCGGACTGGTGGGACTACATTCACTCTGTGCAGGAGTCAGGATAAATACAATAATTATTCATTTTCTTGAAACAGCTATTCAGCAGTTATTGCCATGTAGGTGTGACTCATCCTATTAAAAAAAAGTGTCCGTGCAATTAAAAGAAGCTGAATGTGTGTTGTGTTCTGTTCACAACTCCGTCATAAGGGAATAATCTTTGCAAATATCATCAAGAGAAGAAACATAAAAATGTCTGAAATGATGACAGCTATAACAGACCAATTCTCCCCCATCAAAAGCCACCGGTGAGCTCACATATGGCAGGGCGAACCAGCCAACACTCTGTCCATATTGCCAAACAATCACCCCGGGCCTTGTCCCATCGCATATTGCTTCATAAGACTTTATTGTAAAGGGCGAGATATGGGTTCTTTAAAAAAACAAAACACACACACACACACACACACACACACACACACACACACACACACACACACACACACACACACACACACACACATATATATACATGTATATGCTCCTTTTTTGCATTTGATTTTGTATCACAAGCTGGAATTTAACTATTTAAATGTATTTAATCCGAAGATTTTCCCGGGTCTTAAAGTAGACTACAAAATATGTATTGAGTCGTTTCTTAAATAATTATTGATGATTTTTGATGATTTAAAAACAGCAATAGACTGACGATAGTAGCAAAAATTGCGCACGAAAACTCAAGAAAACAACAGAATCCATATAATGTTAAATAAAGTGTTTAAATAAATTAATTCGGCAATTAAAGCGCAGCAGTTCCAAACCAATCACGGATTAAATACATGAACAAAAGTCAACGAATATAAGCCACCTTGTCAATAAATGAGTATGTTGGGTAGCTACTAGTTTGTTAAAGTCCTGTAATGTGATAGCCTAAAAAGCCACCTGCCGCATCCCAACCCCACGCACATTTGTCTGTCCGTGAGACAAGTTAGTGAAAATGTGATTACCCGGTCACTTTGGGCGCCTGTTACATTGAATCTGAGCGGTTAGCAGCTTCCAGAGTCCGGACACTTTATCTGAAGTAGCCCGTGGCTTTCCCTTGTCAGGTCATTTAATGTGGCACTGGCTACCAGGAACAAATAAGGCCGTGTATTGCTTTGCCAAGCTCAATAGGTGCTGGTGATTCTGCCAACGTTCAATAAGGCTGCTGTCGTTTTTTTGTTTTAAAGAGCTACATGATGGGTGTCATGTCATGAATTGGATGTGCGTAATTACGCACTGGAGTGCTATTAACATGGATTTGGGGTGTTTATTTGCCTCTCGTAAGCTGATATTACTTCCCACATTTAATAGAAACGTTCGACCAGAGCATGAAGTAAATGTTTAGAAATTATTTGTAAGTAACGTCACACCTAAACATCCAGAAAATGTGATCACACTCTCTCTGTACTCGACAATAATGTGGTAAGATTAAAATTTTAAGTGTGACACTTCACGGACACCGAATTTCGTTTTACTGGTTTAAATTTAAAAGTCCGACATTTTACCCACCTGACAGAGTACAAAGGAATATTAAAAAATGCAAATTGTAACAACTAACTCTTTGTATTTGATTATATGGTGCGGACGAAGTGAAGGATTTAAATATAAACTGGGAATGTATCTTCTTCCTTTTTGGTGAGTTCTTTATAAGGTGAAGAATATTTGTAGGGGATTATATCACCAAGTTTTTTTTTCTAATAGCTTTCAGCCAGTTTTCGTGTGAACTTATTATTCTTGCACATTCCACATGTGTCAAGAAATGACAGCAGCAGTATGAGGACAAATGATTCGCACTTTGCGTCTAGCCTGAAAAGTGGAAACGGGCAGAATTTTCAGTTCGTCAGACTTCAGGGTATGCAAAAAGTTTTTCCTTTATTTACTACAAAACTTGAAAAAAGTGATTTTTCAGGATGTATTTCTGGATACGAGCAGAACATTGACAGGTAAATGACAAAACGTTATTTGGTTGAAATGCTAAAATCCATCGCCAAACAGCAGAGAACATTGGTCCTTCCCCCCGGGTCCGATTTTTTAGATATTCCATTTACATTTTCATAGAGTTATTGCTTGCTCCCTGCTCTCTATTAGAATTACAAGAAACGCCAAATGAAATACTGACTCACTCAGACAACATCAAGATGCCATATCTTACCATATATATAACACGCTGACGCCCGTGGTTATGTGAAATCTTGATTATTGTGCCAAATCGTTGGCCTACCCCCACTGACATTCAATCAGTCATTCCAGTGCCAGCCAATGAAAGGTGGAGAGGGATGGAGGAGGACGGAGCTACTAGACGGAGCGTTTTGATGCGCTGAGAGGAGGACAGAACGTCACATCTCGCCAAACGCCCATCAAACTTTCACCACAGCCTGTAGAGAGGACCCAGTCCTCTGAAAGAGGCCTGTTAGAGACAACCGGGACGCGCTGGACTCTGGGTTTACGGCTGGATAGCGATGGCGACACTTCTGATGATGAGTTTTGGTACAGTTTGACCTCACAGCGAACAACGCCTAAAACCCCCCATCTGCTTCAGTTTTCTTGCCCTTTTTGCGACCGAGCGAGGAATGGAGCAAGCACCAAGCGCGCCGAGCCCTCCTCCAAAACCGGCCCATCACGAGCCCATAAGCTTCGGCATCGACCAGATTCTGGGAGCCGGTACTGAGCCAGAAAGCGCGCGCACGGCGGGAAGACAAAGTGGATCAGATTTAAGTAACGGAGACGGTTATTACAGTTTGGGAAGCCCGACTGGGGCCAACGCGCCCTCATATACCGCGCTCTCGATCTCCCTCTCCGGTGTAATGCCTCCGGTGGAGGCTTCAGGTTCATACGGAGAGAGCAGGAGTCTGGGCAGCCGGGGAGTCATTCGCGTCCCAGCCCACAGACCAGTGACAGCCCCGGGACCCCCGGCCCCCGTGCAAAGCGCTGTTCCTGGCTTTGGAGGTCTGTGCTTCCCTTGGATAGGGAACAGGTTTGCCAAGGACAGAATATCAGGTAGGCCAGCTGTTAGAACTAATGACTTCCCCTCGTTAATATTTTATAATGTTTAAAACGGTAGTAAGTGCTGCTCAGCCATTACAAAAACCAGCACCTCTGCCAAATATCTGTAGAACTCTAAAGCCTATTTAATTTATTTGCCCGTTATTTATCTAAAAAGGCGTAAATATATAGAACATTGTGCAAGTTGTTGTTTTAAAAAATACTAGAATGCACTACATTTACAGACTGTCATTAAACGTCATCATCCGCTTTGTTCAATTGGCTTCAGTTGTAGAACTTGAATGTTTAATTTCTGCGTCACGTTTTTGCGAAAAACAAGCCCAGTGCATTAACACAGTTAAACCAAACAACCTGGCGTTGTTGCAGTTTTCTAATAAACATGAAAGTAACTCAAATAAATGCATTAATTTATGGAATTAAAGATAACTATAAATAAGCTGATTATTGGACTATGGAGTGATTTATCTCATAAATTTCAAGGAAACTGAAGCACAATTATGCAAAATAATAAAAGCTATAACCAGTTCTCTGTATTTATAAGGGTGTGTGAAGAGGATTTGAAACGTTTTTATTACACAAATAGTCCTGTGGCCTATTTTATTGAAGATTAATGGAAGCTTTTATGACCACAGGCCTGATATAATACATGTATTATATATAGTTGTAAATATACAGACACACAATTCCACGGTGATAGACCAAAATGCTTGTTGTTGCTCTTGTTCTAATTACCAGTGCCGCGAATATCTAAAGTTCACACAACTTCAAGAAGAAATATTTACTCGCTATTTATTATTGCTTTGTTTCAAGATTTGCTCAGATTTAACTTGCTTAATAAATATAATATAAATCACCATATTTCACATATGCACCGCATAAACAGGGCACTGTTGTCGCACAGGGCAGATTTCTGTGATATTTGGCCTTGGATCTCCACACAGAAATCGTCTGTCTGCTGCTGTATAAAATCTCACCTCATATTTATCGCTGTCTCCCCGTCTCTCCTTCCTGCAGCGGCTCTGGTGCCATTCGCCGTTACGCGGAGAATAGGGCACCCGTACCAGAACCGGACGCCTCCTAAACGGAAAAAGCCGCGCACCTCCTTTTCAAGAGTTCAAATATGTGAGTTAGAAAAGCGTTTCCATCGACAGAAGTACCTGGCCAGCGCCGAGCGGGCAGCTCTGGCAAAGAGCCTCAAGATGACAGACGCGCAAGTCAAAACCTGGTTTCAGAACCGCAGGACCAAGTGGAGGTTGGTATGAAATGTCATGATAACATGTGTCAAAAGTGATGCCCGTATAGGAACTTAAAAAAAAAATTCCAGGAAAAATCGTTGACTTCTTTATTAGACGCTGAAAACACAAACTTTCCACTTTCCAAGTGACATCTTCCTGTTAACGGACTCAGTCGCAAAAGAAAACGAATACATAAATGTGACTATACATTTACAGAAAATATTTAAATTTTAGCTTAGTGTAGTATGTTTAGTATGTGGAAATAATTTTGAAGTTTAAATACTTTAAATTCCGACCAAATTAAATTGAAAAACTTCTAAAAAAAATAAACAAATAAGTGAAACTAATTAAATTAAATAATAACAAGGAAGGGTTTTGTATTGTTTGATTAATCAGCCCTTAATTCACCTTTCAGATTCCCAAAATATTTTTACTGAGTTCATTTTTATGCTTCGAACAGATCTATTGCATCGCCATCCTTTTTCCTAACAAGGCACAGCTGCTGTTTTCATCTTGCAAATAGCAATCTTCCGACTTCAAGACTTTCTGTCGCTCTCCTTTAATCGTACACAGCCTTTTTAAAATTATTGAACCAAAATAATGTTTCATTTCTCTCTTTTTTTTTCTTTTTTTCTTTTTTTTAAGGAGGCAGACAGCCGAGGAGAGGGAGGCGGAGCGTCAGCAGGCCAATCGCCTCATCCTGCAGCTGCAGCAGTCCGCCCTCCAGAAGTCCCTCAGCGAATCAGCGGTATCAGATCCACTGTGCGCCCATAACTCCTCCCTGTATGCGCTGCAGAACCTTCAACCCTGGGCCGAGGAAAGGGAGTAGAGACCAGACACCAAGCGGTAATCACTGAGCATCCTCTAACAGCCCTGCGAGGATACTTTAATTAAATTAGACCTACATGAGGACAGTAGGACTTACTGTGATCCTTACTGTGGAGGGGGGAAAAAAGTGTGACCAGAAAAAAAACAAAAACGGAAGAACCCGATTGAGTGGTTGTGAAAGTGGACCTGAAGTCGTGGTGAGTCCTGAAGCAGAAACTTTATTGGACAAAATGTTGCAGCTCTGTACTTGGAAACACCAGGACTACACAAATTCAAAGGATACGAAAAAAGACTTACCACCATAAAAAATTCTCGCCACCATGTGATTGATGGAGGTAATTAATTCTCCACATTGAGATGCAAGAATCAGTGTTTTGTAAAGGTGTGGTTTCTCAGTGCGACCATCGCCTTAGTCTACCCTACTTAGTGGACTTGATTACAGCTGGCTCTGTTATTACCTTTTTTTTTTCTTTTTTTTAATTTTAGTGGGAGGATAATCATCTCGGCCTGCACTCCAGCAGCTCCACAACAAAGTGCACGGGTTGGAATGTGTTTATGAGAAAGGCCAGATCTCTTTGTGTTTTTATCAAAGTACAAAACAAGAATGTCTGCTCAAAACAACGAAGATAAAATCTACTTCCTCTTTAATTCTTAATTGTTCTGGTGTTTAAACCTTCATTTATAGATGTACTCACTCTGACGAGACTACAGCGCACCATCACAGTCACCTGTAAGGCGCTCCAACAAAATTATAACAACAGTGTTACATTATGGACAGAAAAGAAAAGCTATTTTAAGGAGTAATAAACAGAAAATAGATGCTTGGATTTGGTGGTGCGAAGTGAGGAAAATAGGAAACAAGCTGTAAGTTGGGGAATAAAAGGAGTGATGCATGTTCAGTGATGGTGAAGTTTGGGTTTTTTTTCCTAACGCACATTATCATGCTTTATTTGTGGGCCGTGTTCTTTGAAACGGAGGCACAAATGTACAAGTCTTTTTGTACTTACGTTGTATATGTGTACAGTATAAAATGTTGTTGTGACCCTTTTGCTCATGTGCTTATTTAAAGGTTTTACCATATAATAAGGTGTAAAACAGAAAAACCGTATGGAGCAACATGGTGGGGGGGAAAAAGCAGACGTTACTTGATTTTATTTCTTGAAAAGTTTATTGATAAATATAATGATTTTTTACAGTATTTCAATACACACATTATTTCATTCTGACTGTTTTAAGTTTGTCTGTCTGTTTGCCTGTCTATCCGTCCGTCTATGTGAAAGTATGTCTGGGGTTTGTTTGTTTTTGCTTTTTTAAATCACTATATTGGTAGCACAGTGAGTAGGCATGACAGTAAACCATTTATAAATGTATTTTTGCACTACTCAGTCTTCAAAAACGATGGCTCTTATTTGAAACATGGCTTCCATTCCTCCATAATCAGTGAAAAGGTCTTTACTTTCATCTTCTGTCTTATTCTCTGAGCTTTGTCCTCCTCTGCAATCTTCCCTTCAACATCTCTCCCTCACAGTGAAGTTTTGGTAGCTCTGAGTTGACGTTTTCAACAGACAGAGTTAAAGACAAACCTCGCCTCTCGTGCAAAAACACAGTCAGCTCATTTGAAGATGAAGCTACATGCTAGAATAAATGAGACTTTAATATTCAGGGAAATGGGACCGTCACACCGGGACACCACACACACAGACATGTGCACATCCTCGTATTGCTCTCCATCTGCATGCCGGGAAACCTCTAAATGGGCTCTTTATTTAACACCGAGTGGCAGGTAGAATAATTATAGGGTTATATCCAATCTGACAGAAGGACAGACAGGTAGTCAGAGACACACAGACAGACACCAGTGATTCAAGACACTGAGAAGAATCCACAGACACAACAGTTAAATATCTACAGTTGAGTCATTACAACATTCAAACACCGACCGACGATACTGGAACACACATTAGGAGTTAAGGAGGCCTCTGAGGACTGTTGCAAGCTGTCACAAGACCTAAGAATGTCACAAGCTGGGACACATTCACACGTTCAGCTCTGCAAACCTTTAGAGGCCTATGTTTGATTTTATGTCTAAAACTGGCCGAGCTGGCTCGGTGAGATGCTGCACACAGACCGGGCATCCCAAATGTAACCATTTAGCAAGATGTTGTGTATATTGCCACTGAGTTTTATGACACATATTCATTTATTACACTGTAGGAATCTCTTGTGCATGCTTCACAATATTGCTCATGTTCTTTGTATTGACACAGAAATTTATAATGCTCTTATTTAAGATTCTATTGAGCAAAGTGTGGGTTTGGATGCTCTCTTTGCTAAGTTGCATTCAGGAATTTAAGTCCTTGCATGGTAACAATTTTACATAATTCAGAAAGGCCTTCAACCAAATGCGAGAGGGGCAGTATTTACATAGTGGCACTAAGTGCGCACCATCCAAGATGACACTGACAACAGCAACAAACGAGGGAGGGAGGTGGAGATGAGAGAAGTGGTCACAGAAAGGTCAACTTTGTCTAAAGGAGGCTTTCCAAAACCAGTGAAGGTTTATCGCCTTAGATTTCTTACAGTAGGATGCCTTCCAGAAGGTTTTGTGGAAAACAGTCACACCCAAATTGACAAGCTTCTTGTCTGCCTTCTCTCACAAGTTAGGCTGTTCCTTTTGCTTGCAGATTCTTATTCATCAGTCCTTCTCCTCCTTCTTTTTCCTGTTGTTCGTTTCTCTTCTCACACTCTGTGCTTCGTCTGCTGCACCATCTCCCTCGTGTCTAGATGACATTTTCAAAGAGCTGGAGGGACCTCATAATGTTTTCATCCTGTGCAAAGATGAAGGAGAATTAAGAAGTGGTGACTGTGAGAAAAGAAAGTCGGCCAACAATCACCATTTAATTCGTTTTACTGGCCACTAGGGGGCAGTAAAGGTCCATAAATTTTTAATGATCTCTGCAGATAAATACTGATGGAAAACTGTACTAACAGCCATAATTAATAGCATGTACAGTGAGACTTGCAAAATCTAAGAGGCCTTCGGTAAATAATAATAATAAATAGTTAGCAAAACTGTTGTGACTGTGGTGGTCTTTTGTGCAGACATGCTGACATTTCGGAGAGCAAATGCACTAATAACATTAGCAACAGCACTGTAGTCAGCCATCATGTTTTCCATTATATGCAAATCCTGCATTAGTTAAACTATTCTCAGTGGAAGAAGCCTTTAGAGTGAGTTGAAGGAAAAAGCAAACAAGCCAGTACCTCTTGACAAGAAAGGATGAATTCATCAAGAGTCACCACACCGTCTCGGTTTTTGTCCATTTTCTGCAGATGGAAGAATACGTGATATTTAAAGCTACAAACACATTTAGTAAATCGGCCTATTTAAATCAATAGTTGAATCAGCGAGCTGCAAGTTACAGAAAATTTAGCTGGCTTAGACAGAAGCTTGTTGCTACCAGACAAGACTGGCACCAGGTCAGTGGGAGCCCCAAAGGACTGACATACTACAGTTTGCAATTACAGTTGGAGAGACCTGACCTCCCTAAGTGACCCCCACCTGTATCCACTCACTCCAGCTGCAGCTGATTTTCATAAAATAAATGCTGCTTGTTTAGCCTTGTCTATAGGGAGGAGACAGTTGATGAATTTTATAAACGTCACATTATCTAATTTATTTACTTTGACATTTAAAATCAGTTAACTCAGCTAGCTGAGCTGCTCAGTGTGTCCAGCTCTGCTGATATGACCATGTCAAGTGGATAGTGGATTTTTTGTGTCAGATTAGTTCTATAATAATATACGGAGCAAATTTGAATTTTTACCCCTACATACTATAAAATTACCCTTGGACTTGGAAACACCTTCATGTTCTACCAGAAGAGCTCGGACAGGTGACTGTGGAGATGGATGTATGAACATCTCTGCTTACAGTGCTTCCCCCACAGTCTAAGCAGAGTAGACAGGGATACGTTGCAGAAACTGGATGGCTGGCTTGATGGATGCATATTCAATGAGGTTGAGTTTCGGTCATTGTATATTTTGGGTGGATGTTGCAGCCAACAGTAACGGGTCATTTATTTTCTACTGTAGCGACTTTTGGATAAGTAAAGTAGGCAGTGCTAAGCTGATGTTGTCGGTTTCATTGAATATACAGCTGAAAACTCATCTTTTTAAACTTGCTTTTAGTTGATTTTTATTTTTATGTTTTAGCTTCTGTGAAGCACTTTGTGACTTTTATCTTGAAAGGAGCTATATAAATCAAAATTTACTTTACTTTTACTTTATAAATAAAGGAAGCAGATAATGGTACCTGAAAGAAGGCATCCACATGCTGTTTGGGTGCGTCATTTTTCAAAGCAGGGTATGTGTACTTCCCCATCATGTCATAGATTGCTCTGACGATGTCTGTCATCTCCTGTGAAACAGAACACAGACACCATGAGTTATGATGAATAAAACCTGACATGTGGAAAAAAGAAGTTAAGACAAACCTCTTTGTTTATGTATCCATCTCTGTTGATATCATAGAGGTTAAAAGTCCACTGTAGCTTCTCGGTGACAGAACCTCTCAGCAGGATGGACAGAGCTGTTACAAAGTCCTGATGGAGAACGAAGCAGATATAGAATGACAAACTGAATAAGGGAGGCGTATGGTAGGTGAGTATCAAAGAGCTGAGATGTAATGATTGGAAATGAGTGAGTATAAAGCAAACCTCAAACTTTATGGATCCTGTGTGTCCTGTGTCAAATGCATTGAACAGGTAGTGCGCGTAGGTGCTGGCATCTGCAGGAGAAGAAGAAAAAAGTTGCTAATACACTGGCAGGAAAATGTGCAGAGACAAAGATGAACATAAATGCAAACATCATAGCACACACACACACACACACACTTCACCTCCATGTGGGAAGAACTGGGAGTATATTTGCTTGAAGGTGTCTTCATTTACGACACCACTTGGACACTCCTGGAATGAGAGAGGGACAAAAGGACAAAGTTTAAGGGCAATGTGAAAACTGAACAAGCACAAACGAAGTAAACAGAGTACACAGGAGGGTGTAACAGTGGAGAAATACAAAAGCCGATAAGGCACGGAGATTGGATAAATCTAGACTTGATGATGATTGGTCATCAAAAAGCCATATTAAAGTTGCTTAAAATGATTACAGTCACCAAAGGTACATCTAATTACAGTTTCTGACTATCACAGCAGGGTGTCTCTTATGAGACTATTTTTGATAAAGAGCTTTAAGCTAAAGAATGCAACCTCAATATAAAATATACTTTACGACAAAAATCTGTGAAAGTAGTAAAGAACAAAAAACAAAACAAAACAGAGTATATCTGCATTAAAATGGTAGTGTTACAATTAAGTGACAAATGAATAAACTCTCCTAAAAACGCAAAAAGAAACCTGGAATGTTTAATCTCACAACTTACTGCATGTTACTGCGTGACCACAAATGCAGACTGTACTCTGGCCCATTTATTTACCTGTGAAAATTATTCACTCTGTCATGAAGCAGAGTCATTGTTACTGAAATTAAATGTACAGACTTACACAAAGAAAACCAGGAGGATAATAAAACCACTTTGTTTCACTAGAAGAAATGTAACAGTGTTGTGTACTTTGAATCCGGGCTTTGGCAAACATTGGCTCAGTATTAAAGAAGAGATTATATATTCTCCGAGATTTAGGCAAACCAGGTTATTGCACAGGCGTGCATGTAGCACCGCAGAGGATTTTTTTGTAAATCAGAGAAAGAAAAAAAAAGGTCTGCATGTCCAATATGATGATGGATGCTCATAATGATCTCCACACTAATTTGTAGCTATTTAGGTAGGTCAGCTCAGTAAAACCCATAGAGTGTATTTAAAGGTAGATGTTATGATATACCTATCTCCCTCTACTTGCTGCTTGCAGTACAGGTTAAAAGCACCACCTCTGCTATCATCCGTGTATATAAGCCAATACAAAGTTTTAAAAAAAATTAAAAACTACATAAATACAAATCATTCAAATGTCTTTTGCTACTGGGTGTTTTTCTTTGATTTAAAGAGATGTTTTTATTGTTTATGCTCTCATACTCAAGTTACAGACAGTTAAGCGGGAGGAAAGTCGTGATGAAAAAACTGGAGGTGAAGTGTTGCAGTGCACTTTTACAGTCACTTACATTCTTGAAGCCCCTGTAGAGCACTTGGAGCTCTCTTTTACTGAAGTTGGTTTGAGCTTCTAGCTGGTCGAGGCCCTCCGGTCGATGGCAAACCATTGTCATCTCCAAGTCATCATCAGCTTTGTCTAAAGGGGAAAAATATAGGGGGGAAAAAAATTAGTATTAAAGAGTAAAAGGATAGATGTAGACAGGAAGGGAGTGACTGTTCAGATGAAGAAAAAAGGACAACATTAGCTCAGTGAAGTCATATGTATGCACCGGGTTTGAACAATGTTGTTGTCTTTCTGAAAAGCCGAATGATACACACTGTGACCAAAAAGGCGAAGGAGAGGAGAGGATGAAAGATGGAGGTGCAGAGAGGTAAAGGTCAGTTTCGCAGCTCTACGCTGCTCCTCTTACTGGCCCTATCATTAACAACTCATTACTGTCCTCGCTGGAGGGGAGGTTGAAAGAGGACACACCACTGACTCTGACTTAACACACACACACACACACACACACGGTGGTTATAGGTGAACACAACAATATAAAATTAAGACATTTTCTCTCGCCCTCTTTTAGAGACACTCATTTACACATTTAAACCAGTGAACAATTTCCCCCCAAAGCAATCTACAATGTAATAATTATGCATAGTGTTATAACTGTGCATAATTTAATAGAAGTAGTAATAAAAATTCTGAATATGATAAAATGGTCATGGTGCCCCCGTTATGTTATCAGCCCACTGAATGACTGTTATCAGTAGGCGGCCTCCTCCACAAACTTCCAGGCTCAGTAGGAAGTTATCACCACATTTACTGGCGATCGTGCCGACTTGCTGAACAGAAAATAACAGGTGTGGAGTTTTTTTTATTTATTATTATTATTTTTTTTAATGCAAAAAGATAATACAGGGAAAAAAAGCTTGGGTTAAGCTTGTAAAATGGCCCATACTTCACTGTTTCCATAACTTTCTGCAGTACAACTAGCATTAAAATGCACAGCTTACCAGATGGTGAGTCATGCTGTGTTCACATTATTCCATACCAGTTTTTTAAAACATGCATATATGAAGAATATCAGCCAATATGCACTCACCAGCGACACAGTTAGGCACCCTTATTCATCTGCTTGGTAACGCAAGTATCCGCCATTTAAACAGACCTCAGTGCATTTACATTCCAACCAAATTATACAGAACAGCTTCTCTGAACTCACAACACTCTGGCATTACACAACTGTTGGTGGTGTAATGTCGTAGGGGATACTTTCTCTGCACTAATTGGGCTCCTCATTATCAACAGAGCATTGTTTAAACTCCACCTGAGTATTTCTGCTAACCATGTCCATCTGTTTATCTGACCTTTATGACCAGGATAACACATACTGTCTCAGAGCTCAAATCATCTCAAATTGGTTAGCTGATATGAAAATGAGTTCACTGTAATCAAATGGCATTCATATTCACTGGATCTCAATTTAACAGAGCGCCTTTGGGATGTGGTGGAACAGGAGATTCACATCTGCAGCCGATAAACCTGCAGAAAGAAACTATGTGATGCCACCACCTCAATATTAATAAAAAAAATCTCTGAGGAATGTTTCCAGCACCCTTCTGAATCTGCGGCTAGAAGAATTAAGGCGGTGCTGAAAGCAAGAGGGAGTCCAACCAAGTACTACCAAGGTGTACCTAATGAAGTGTATCCCTAACAATCTGTATCGACATTGGCCACAAGAATCCAGCCAGGCTCTAATTAAAGCTGAAAAGGGCCATGGAGTGGCGTGATAAGATTCCAGCAGTAGACACTATTAAAATTAGCAAATGGCAGAAATAAAAAATAAAAAAGATGTTGCTTTTGTTGAAATAATGAGTTGCTGAGTTTAATGAAGGCTGATGCCTTAATGTCTGACTAAGCAGCATAAGAAAAAGATCCCATTAAAAGCTGAGAAAATCCTCAGAAATGTTTGTTCTTTTCATTTATCCTCATGAAATTAAGGCTGAAAAAAAAGGTGAATGGTCCTATTAGTAGAAGCTGTTATGCACTTCCCTGTGTTTGCATCAGTTAAGAAGATCTATGAGAGATTGCAATCACCCAGTTTGTTTTTCATAGAAAATTATGGACCATTTCCCCTTTTAGCACACTAGTCATTATCCCTATCAAAGTCACTATTGTGCCGACTGCTGTCCAGACGAAAATTTAGCTGAATGTGTTTTGAACAGTATCAGGCACAGTGACAGTGTCCAGCACAGGCACAAAGCTAAATCTTTTGAATGGTTCCCATTTAGCTTTAATTGGTGTCACGGGGTGCAAGGTTCACTCTGTCCTTGGCAGTTCACATTTTGAAACATTAACAGTTTTGAAATGAGACATTTTTATCTGTGTGACAAAACCATTAGTGGTTTGTAAAGCTTCATTACACCAGTCCCTCTTCAGTTCTATTCTCCCAGTGAATGATGGGTACTGAGATGGTATTTCACTGAGCAAGGCAAAGACTGCTTTATCTCACTGCTAAATTAAGCCTGAACTTTTCAGATTTCAGATTCAGTATTCAGAACTTCACACAAAAAACCTCAAGTTTGCCATCGTAGCTTGAATCAGCAGGTTTGAATTCTACAATCAAATACGATATACTGACTCTTTGGCCTGCTGACTCACACGTTTGTCAGATGTGGCCGTAGAGATGCTTTGAAACGGTGAGAATAGTCTCATGTGCAATGATATTATCTAACGGTGCACATGTCAATTTAAAGTATAAAAGTCACGATAAAAAAATCCAAATAATTTATTACGCAATTCAGTAAGTGCTTGCTGAATTGTGGTCTCACATTTTGTACTTTATGGGAGCAGTATGACTTTATGACTTTGTATAACTTATAATGTTGAGTTGTAGTCTCTTTATATAGCTCCTTACCCCTCCTCCCTCAACGTGTTCAACGCACACAAACACAGCTACCTGCAAACACACACACATGCACACACGGTCACACATCACTTGAAGGTCATTTTCATCCCAGCAGATCAGACATTGTCAGCGTCACACCGGGGTACTGAGGTGTAGGTTTTGAGGTTCAGGCTCACACACAGAGACACACAACTACACACACACACACAATCGTGTGAATTCATCTGATAGGCCTCTAATGCCTAATCATACCAGCACAGTCACCATTACACTCCAAGCAAAATAACGACCAGACACGACGTCCGTATTATAGTAGTATCATATATAATCACAAAGGGCTCCATTATAGAGAGATTGTATGTTTTAGCATACATAGCATGTGTAAACACGTATATCAACTATACTAAGGTCTTAAAAGAGAGGGTGTCTGATTCTGTGCAGAGCTGGAAAAGCCCTTTAGGCAGAATCTGTGATTCATGGACCTTAATATCAATACATCTAAGGTAAGTAAATTTAAAGAACAAATACCTCACAGGTGAGATGGGGAAGCATTAGTTAACATTCATACACCTTTAAAGAGTAAAATTCCCCCAGAGACTAAAAGTTCCACTGATCATCAGAGAGAAAATCTCCCTTGTGGTCTTCATTGACTAAAATCATCTCAGTTTCTTCATTTCATTTCATTATGAAACAAAGTAAAACCAAATGTAGGGAAATTTTGTAATATATCCAGCACTATGGCATTAATATATATTTTAAAATATGCAAACGTCAAATTAACAACTCAGACTACAAAGTTCTGGAATGAATCCCAACACCAGTGGCACTGTTAACATATAGAGATTTTCTTAAATCTTTGGTTTTTATTGAGCTGTGGCTGTATGAGGCTCTGTTTTCTTTATAGTACATGACAGATGATGTTTCTGTACTGCAGCAGAATTATTATAAGTGGGAAAAGCAATGCATGTGCATGAGTCAACTGCAGATTCGCATCATTAAAATGAGCAGGAGAAATATATATATGCACGCACAAGTCCTCTACAGCAGTTCCCTGCTCTGAGTAGTTAATGACAGAAGTTCAGAATTCATGTGGGTAAGAGTGCAAATCTGACAACAGAACAGCCAGCAGCAGTTTGCATTTATTAACTGCTTATTTTTTTATTTATCCCTGTTTTCTTTTTTTTGCGTCTTGAGAAAAACTATAACATTCGCTTTGCTGGTTGACAGCCCAACAGCAGTGGAAACACTCTGACTTTGTTGGTTGACTTAAAGGTGGATGATAGTATAATGACTCACCCTCCACAGTGATGACTCCCAGCAGGTGCAGCATTTTGACGGCCCCACAGCACAGCAGAATGATGGCTATAGTATGTAAACTGTTCTCGCTCTGCTCTTCTCTATCCATTCTGATTATTTTCTTCTTTTCTTTGGACTCGCTGTTTATCCTGAAGCTTTCTGTCTTCAACTTTCCCGTACTTCCTTAGCCCCTTCTGGTTTTTATTCCTTAAGATGCTTAACTTTGCACAATGAGGAAAAATTGAACTCCAAACTTTCAAACACTGGTGGTGGTTTTTCACTACAATTCTAAACAAAGTTGGCTTTTAAACTCTTTCCTGCTCTCTCTCTCGTGATTATAAACTTTCCATCTATCTTGCTTCCTCCCACAGTGAAATCAGCACTCACCTGCCTCTCTCTGTCTCTGTCTTTTTATCCCCCCTTCTCTCTCCTCCCTGGGGCATCTTCCTCTCTTATCCTGACCTTCGCTCTATCCCACACACCCTCTCTCTCCCCACAGAGCCCCACTCCCCCCTGTATTACAGTCGGTGTCCTTCACTCTTTGGGGCTTTACAGTGAGCACACTGTAACAATGATAAACTCACCTTACACCGTACCGCCATATGTGTTTGTTTTGTGACTGTGTACAAGTTCATGAACAGATCAGGACTTGATTAATGGCTCCCATTAAGACACACAGTCAGCTTCAAACAACAGACGGCCTAATTCACCACAAAGTGACTTTTCTAAACATACCTTTCATATACCGTACTCTATAATATAAACAGCACTTTGTATAAATCAGTACCTATGAATACAGGCACTGAGAGAACATCTATTCTAATTTGCCCTGTGGGCTTTATAAAAATTGCAGCAAGCCTGAATAACAAGAGTATTGGGAACTATAAGAACTGCTATAACCTTTGTGGACCACCAGGGGGTAGCAAAACCTAACACAGAGAACAGTACCATGATTGCTAAAAATGTGATGCACATTTTAATGTTTAGCTTTCTCATAGAATATCAGTGCAGTGACCAATTTGAAAAGCTGAACAAAGATTTTTGCTCAAATGCGATTTATTTTAATGCATCCACACAATCAAAATCACAGTGAAATAAAGACTAAATTGTAAATTCTGTGCTCTTAACAAGATGGCACTCATTTAAAGTCTTTATGTGTATGCAAAGAGAAGCTTCACTAGCCAACTGAGCTGAAGTACAGCCGCTGACTTGCAGACTGCAGGGGGCTCTGCCGTATCAAGAGGTTTCCCACAGAGTTGTCGATTGCAGGTTTGCTTTATTTACTGTTGTGAAATTACAGTAGCAGTGCTGGGGAAAATTTAATTTAGCGGCAAGAGTAGAATTTAATCCAATTTGTCAGACATTTGCTCATTAGTATAAATGATTAAGTGTAGTTTAAGTTGTGTTCATTAGCTGTCTTCACTGGGATTTCTGTTGGGATATTATACACAGGTACAGCGAAACAACAAACACCCTGCAACACATGTTACACACCAGAATAACAAGCTGACACCAGATTATTAGTGGAAAGTTGAGAAGGCGTTTATTTTATAGCAGACAGAATACTAAACAGATTTGAATCTGCTGCAGGTCCTTTCCCCCGCCCTTTAAGCCAAGTTTCAGTGACCAGATTTAGAATGTCTCCTCTCTATGGCTCTGCGCAGATGCAAGAGCATAGAAGAAAAACCTCAGAACAAAATGGACAAACAGAGCAGTCTATAGCTTGACTCACAGGGACTACTAATACTACACTGACCTCATTATTCTAAATTTTTGCCATGATTATAACAGCATAAATATGACAGAGGATAAAGAAATGCAAAAAGGGTCTACTTTAAAGGTATAGTGTGTAAAATATTACCACTAGATGTCAGTAGATTGTAGCAAACTGAAATCTGTTTTCTCATTTGTAGTGAGTGTAGGCTTTTATTCCACTGTTTACCTCATCTGTCAATACATCTATTTAATCTGCAGGAGGCTATATAAACTTTGAAAGGGGTCGACGAGTCAGTAAAACTCAGTTCTTCTCAATGACAGCGATGCTGAGGTGAGTTTTTGAGGATATTGTGAAGTTTTCTGTCAGTAAGCACTGTTGCATTTGGTGTTAGCTGCAGTTAGCCTATATTAGCCCCTGTTAGCTGCTGTTTGCTAGCATTAGTGAAACTTTCTTTGAAGTGGCTCTAACAGTGTTGGACTTGGACATTAAGTGAATAAACTCTCATACAATGTGAGGAAGTAATCAAACTGTTTATCAGAAGGAAAGTGTGATTTTTAGGACACTAGAACCCAACATTAGCTGGCATTATTTTAGCTTATAAGGAGCTGTTTTTGATATTTAGCTTGCTTGTTATCAGAGAGGGTGAAATGTCTAATCTGCTGACAATAAATAATTGCATCAATACTGGGAATGAATAAGCATGTTTATGAATGTTTTTGGGTGTTACCGCCTTGAATTCAGTTGAGGAAATGTGGCGTGAGGAGAGGAGGAAGATGATGAAGTGGAAATGAGGGAGGAAACAGAAGTGGAAGAGGAAGAGAATGACATAGTGAGAAAGAGTTGATGAAAATATGCATTTACAAATACTAAATGGCCACAGATAGCTTGAAAGAGCTATTTACGAGTTATTTATGAGTTATTTATGAGCTTTCACAAACTAGTGTCCTCTCCTGCGTATGTTTAATAAATATATTTCTATGAAAATATATCAGTTTATTGCTAGATAAGATTGGTAGATACCTTTAACAGACTATCGTCTAACACTTCACCGAGTGAAGCTGTCATAGGACAGGTATCAATCCATCACAGGGCTTCATATGATATTCAGTGAAATAATACTTTTGCATGGACAACCTACCATCAATCCTTTGAAGCCTCTAACTTCAACAATAACTGAGTTTACTAACAAACAGCTAACAGTTTCCATTTGGCATATGCTCACCATCTTTGTTTACGCTCACGTGCACACACCCACACACAGTTGGCAAGCTCCGCGCAGGCTGTTAGGAGTTTTTACTGATGCGCGAGAGGATGGAGACAGTGTGGAAAAAACAAAGGCAGAGCAGCCTTGTACAAAGGTATTTTCTAATTCTACTAACTACAACTGTTCAATTTGGCACACATTTCTATTTGGGAATACAAAAAAAAATACAGCACTTTAACAATCCTGTCATTTTCATAAAAATCTGCCTAAATCAGTAAATATGATTTTTTATGATTTTTTAATATGATGTTTCTCAGAGAGAAAAACAGTTTAATACATTTAAGGAAGCAAAGGACTAATAGATTTTGAAGCAAAGAGGAACACGCTTCAAAAACAAAGTAACACACACAGACTTGCTAATTTCATACTAATTCTACTCTACTGTAGCTAATCCTCTTCATCCAAGCAGTGATTTATAAGGTACAGAGAAAATGAATGTGCTCAGTGAGAATTTCACAATCGACAACATTTTGGACACATCAATACACAGTCACAACATGTACTGAATTACAAAGCTATTATTGATTAGTTTTGAAGCATTACAAAACAATAAAATAGATAGTGCTACGCTGTGTTGAGCACATTGAATATTTGAAGTAATTGCTACAGTGTTCTTGTTTGGTTCCCGATCAAAGGAAAACACTGAGCTCGAGCATTATGTTGCTCCAGTAAAACAGAAAATGAGTTACTAGAAATAGACTGTGTACACGAGCTTGTGTGATCTTCTTCCTTGGTTAGCAGTTAAGATCCAAAGTTACTTTTAAGTTCATTTCGCAATGTAAATTCATTCTAACATGTCTACAGATGTAAACTAACATTGAATTTAGGAGATATCACCCAGTTCTACATATCTAATCCCAACTCATTGTCTTTACTCTACATAGAGTTCAAAACCTCATTGTGAGCCTTTGCGGGATTATTATCAAATGTAAAAGGAGTCTTCTGATTCAGGAAACCTCCTTTTAAACACATGAAAGTGCGTAGTGGTGGAATATATCTGGTCATATAACTTCTGTAAAGTTTTCATTGAACAGGTGAGGTCTAGAAACCTACATCATCCGTGTTCCACAACAAAATCTGCAAACTTAGCAGATAAAGAAAGCCTAAATAAACCCAACCTAGAAAGCAACCTCGAGAACTTCACTTCCATCTGCTGCATAACCTATTATAAACCGTGGTGTCTGACAGTGACCAACAGCCTGAGCCCATTTCTTTCAGAGCTTGTTCAGAGTGTTAAGCGGTGGCCTGAGCTGCCAGCAAAGAAAGACTACCTGTCACTCTCCCCAACAAGCACTCTAACACAAAAAAGCCCCTCTTACGTCTGTACACACCCTCTTCCTAAAGCCCATGGAGAGGATTTAATTCCTAACTTTCTCCTGACCACTCCTGCCTCTGGTATTTAATGCTGCGCTAATTTCTTCTGCATCTCTTCCTTTCTTCTGTTTCCCACTGATTCCTTCTTTCTCCTCCATTTCTTATCTCCCCCCCTCCGCCAAACTCTCCTCTCAGTCCGCCACTCTATCTATGCCATGCTCTCTCTTTCTTTCTAGTACCGTGTCCTGTAATCCTTGCCAGAAAGTATCTCATTTGCATAATCTGAATTAGCCTAATCTGTCATCCTGGCCGGCTAAAGAGGAGTTTCTCTTACCGGCCTCTGCATGATGGAGCGTGCTTTCCAAGAAAGAGGCAACTTAAATAGCTGCAAGCAACAGTATAAACCCCGGAAAAGCTGAATATATAATCATGTTTCACGCAGTGAATTTGAGCCCTCATTCTGAAACATATTGTTTTCCATAGTCAATATTCAAGTCATGGGACATAAGGCCAATCCTTTACTGGCTTTTCAGTGCTTCACTGAAGGTCCAGTGACTTGTTATATTTGGGGACACACACATAAACACAGAAAAATACATTTATCCAGTCACATGGGCTAAAAACAAGGCAGAAATCCAGAGTTATTGACGAACAAAGCATTTAAGCACCTGTGTGTGTAAAACAACAAACACTCACACACATCACTGCTTGGATACTGACCTTCAGCCTGCTGAAGGAGGACTGTTTGGATTGCTAAAGTATGTTCAAACAAACACAGGAAAGTGTGTCACTTTTTTTTTTGGCTACTGTTGATTATGTTTTTGAAGAGGGAGTTATAAATACGGCTCATTTAGACACACATAGCAGCACGCCAGTATTGATTTTTGAGTAAACATATGTCTAGACTCCGAATCTGCAGAACACACAAACACACACAGGCAGAGACACACTGCTGGATGCCAAGAGGATGAGGATGATGAGATGACTTAATAAGCACTCACACCAGCTAATGGGAGTGTGGGTGATGCAGAGAGGGAGCAAATGAGAGAAAGAACAGCAGCATAAAAGTGAGAGGGGAGGAAAGGAGCGGTATGGAGCAGATTATGATGGTGGTGGCAGCATGCGAGAGTGTGGTGGGGAAAAATTAGAAGAAAGTAAGATGAAGAGGGACAAATGTGGGAGGGAGAAATGGGGGAAACAACTGGGAGTAGAAAAAGCAGTGGGAGGATGTGAAACTGAAAAAAAACATTAAGAGGAAGAGGTTCAGGGGCTGGTAGGGATGAAGCAACTAGCAAAACAAAAGAAAGATAAGAGGGAGAGAGAGATTGACAGAAAATAAAAGGATAGAGGGAGATTGAGACAACATTGCTGCAGGGAGTAAGTAAGGGAGGCAGTGAAAAATGGAAAATTCACCAGGGAGTGGAAAAAAAATGCCAGGTGAAAATTCTTCTGGAGAGATGAGTTGTCAGAGGCCACCACAACAGATGAGGAGGAAAACAGGAGCGAGCCTGCCAGACAAAACCATGCAGACAAGACAGTAGGAGAAAACTCCCACCAGAAAGAGCCTGTCAGAAAAAGGAAGAAAAAACAACTTGGCAGAAAATAAAGGAAGTTGAGAGAACAACACGCAGCCTTGATGAAAACAGACAGTCCAGACAGGCATGTAAATATTCAAGCAGGTGCAGGACACGAACGCGGCGAGGGTATTTTCTGTCATGACACAGGAGTGATGAGCTCATGCCCAGAAGATCAATCATGTAGAAATTTAATCTCACAATATTATAGCCATGCACTGTCCCCCATTTTCAGTGTTGCTGTCAGTGTTGTGAGGATAAGTTATCTGCAACACCAAAGAAAGAAACGGGCGCCTGCATACATACAAGCCCCGCCGCACTAATCCCGCATAAAGCTAACATGTCAGAGCAGGAGAAAGATGCTGAAGTAACAACAGCTGAATTACAAACAATTCTCCCCCCCTCCAACCCCAAATAGCTTCACAGCTCCACATCCCATTCTTTTTTATCTCTTCGCTGGGTATTTGTGGAGGTAAAAAGACTTGTTTTCATTTGCAGCAAGAGTCAGATTTCATGCGTTTCCACAACTTAAGTGCATCCACAACCACCTCATTTTTCAAAATAGCAACAAATTTACGCCTAGCTTTTTTTTGGTTTTGAACACCCTTAGGGAAAAGTGTTTGTCTGAGCTAGTGGTGGAGTGGAAGAGCTTATTCAAAAGATGAAGCCAGCCATATGCACTGATTTGGAAAAGGTCCTGCTTGGACAGAAAACTGATAACAGTCTGCCTTGACAAATAAGTTTAAATGACTATTAATAGGGGGTAGGGTTGGGGATTTTTTTTTTCCGTCTGGCACTGATCTCCTGCTCACTGTGCCCATTCATTGTAGTAGCCACATTAGATTTGTAAGACTTACATAAAAGAGGTTTACAGGATTTCTTTTTTAGAATGAGTAACGAGGGAGTAAAACATTTCTTACAGGCAACAGGTTTTCATACATCCCGTTTCTCGCTTCATCTGCAAATTTGCATCTCTCACTATCTGAGTCTCTTTCACGTGGCCTTGACTTACTTAGGAAAACCCCAATCTCATCAAAAAAAAACCCAAACCCCACCCCACCCACCCCAAACCCCACATCTTTTGTTGCCATGGTTACGGTGCTTCCAAGGTAACAGCAAGACAGAAAAGCAGTGTGTGAGCAGAGTGACAAATACCTTCGACATGTGTGTGTTTACCAGCGTCGAGGCTCGCGTCTGAGCATGCAGCCAGACAGACAGACAGAGCAGCACGCGTGCGCACGCACAGACCAAAAAAAAGAGAAAGAAAAAAAAAAGAGCCAGCTCTTAGATTCCTCCCTCGGTTTGCTGTGTCAAAAAAAAAGATAAGCTCAACAACAATCACCTGGGTGCACAGACACTGCCTGGCTGAAAGTTTGTTGTAGAATAAACAGATTCACTTTTTTGTTTCCACTGGGAACACCTGTTGGTCTCTACATTTCTTCCTTTCTCTCTCTCGACAAACCATCTGCTCCCCTTCTTTCACTGCATCTTAACTGAAATACCGGCAGTTATTAATCTTCGCTCTGCAGCTTTTCGTACCTGCGCTGTATACATTGTGCCGGAGTGAGCGTGTGTGTGAAAGCCACAACGACAACACACTGTCAAAAGTTTCACCGCCCGTATGCGTGCATCCATGCGCGTGTGCCGATTAGAAAAAGAGAGAAAAAAACCCCACATTATGTTTGTGTGTTTTGTGTGTGTGAGTATGTCTATGCCGTGCGTTCATGTTTGTGTGTGTATTCCCTCACCCCTGGATGGCCTCCTCTGCTTGGTCTGCATGGTCAACGTGCCCACCACAGCCCCCATGTTTGCCGCCGTCGTTGTGGAAACAAGTGCGTCTGTGTGTTGAAGTCTGTGTCTCTTCGTCACGTGTTTCAGCGGCTAGAACGCACACGCACGCACTCCCTCGCCCTCTTTCCTCCTCTCATCCTCTCCTCCTCTCTCTCCACCTCCTCTCTCAATGGCTGCTCTAGGCAGAAACCCTCCTTCCATCATCCCCTCTTTCATCCTTTCACACTCCATTTTGTGGCGCTCCTCCTCTCTTTCTCTCTCTCACTCTCGCCCCCTTTCTCCCCAAACTCCTTCACTCCCTCCCTCCCCTCCCTCCCTGCTCCTTGTTTTTCATTAGGGGCTGTAGTTGCCCTCCCTCTTTCCATTTCTCTCCCTCCCTCTCTCTCCATCTATCACCCTCCCACCCTCACAGCGAGGCAAGAGCCCGAGAGGAGCATCAGTGATTCAGTATGAAATCGCCAGGATGTTGATTCACTAAATTATAAATTAATATTAGTATACCCATTGACTTGTCGATGATAACGCCGCATGAATCGCTCTGAACAAAACAACAAACATGCCCTGTTACATCCGCACACCTAAACGCATCTGTTTCCTTCTAAAGGAGAACAAATATGCAAATAGATACTTGCTCAAACACTGACTGGAGAGGTAAATATGAATCACGGAGTGAAGGGGAAACACGTGAATGTGACGGGAATTACGAAGAGCCCTGAGCTTTGCTTCCTCAGCATTGCGATTTGTTCACAAAAAGGCCACTTTAGTCCATCAGCACCTTGGCTGACTTCATCCATCGCTCTTGTTAATCCATCCTTACCCACGAGCAGGATGGATAAAGGGATGGAGAGTGAGTGAATGAGTGAGGGAGCGTGTGTGTGGTGGCAGATTGGCTTCACGGGTCAGGAGAAACAGCTGAAAGTCAAGGATGTGAGAAAAGAGAGAGATTAAAGTGAGAGGAGGCAAAGGATGAGAAGAGTGAGATATTTAATATGGCTCTAATAGAGGGATCAGGACGAGTGTCAGATAATATTGCAGGAGTGTGTGCTATTCCCTTTAAGAGCTGCACACACAAAGATGAAATCACATTTTAATTACAGACTAATCGATACAAACAAAGTAGACCACTCTAAGTGAGGGAAGTGTGAGAAGAACAGGAAGACAGTCACAGATGACAAAACAAATGTGCTGCACATGAAAGACTGAAGACTGTAAGCAGAAACGCCACTTTATGAAAATACTCAGTTATAAGTAAAATTCCAAAGAGTAAATATAATTATGTACAGTTTTAAAGTGAAATCTTATTTACACTTTTTTATGGTCCTCGGTCTGTGACCCAGCATTTTGAGTTTAGAAGTTTCACTTTAGTTCTTTGATGTTTGACTCTTAGTTTGTGGTATTTTGGCGTTTCGTGGTATAGTTGGTTGGTGTTTCTTTTTTTACTTTCTCAGGCTTTCTATAGAAATGGATTCTATTCTTGTTTTAGTTTATTTTACATTCCCTGTATTTTCTGTGTCTCGTGTTAAGTTTTACCTCCCAGTGTCTCCTCATCAGATTTAGTTCAGCTGTATGTTTCTCCTCAGGTGTCTCCACTCTAACCTCATCTCCTCTTGCGTATTTGAACCCTCAGTTTGTTTGTGTTCTTTGTTGTATCCTCCATCATGCTGTGTGCTCCCTTGGTCTGTGCTTCCCTGTGACTCAGAGGATTTGCTTTCCTGGCGCGAGCCCTGCCTCGTTTTTGTAATTTGTTTGAAAGGCTTCAGAATTAAAGCTGTTTTTTTGAGTTTCTTGTCTTGCGAGTCCTGCATTTGGATCCACCGACAAAGTCCCATCCAAAATGCCACAGTCACTCCATGGCTACTTTAAACCTGAAGTCTACAACTTTCTGCCAGGTGGTGCTGTGCTGGACTGCACTGCATTCATTAATGTGAAAAAAATTTTTTTCTCTTAAACGTGTGTCCTTAATGTGCATATCTTTTGTTTCAGCCTACACAATTTACCATACATAAGGGATCTTTACACAATATCAGTTGATAGACTGGTCAAAGTGTAATCCACCTCGCGCCCAGTGTAAGGTTGGATAGCGTCTAACTCCACTGTGTAATCAGATTGAATCAAATTAGACAAACAGTTCAGAAAATACTTGAATGGATGGTTATTAAGCATCATGAGAAAGAGTAACTGTAATTTTTTGTCCCAGCTCAATCAGCAGCTCATGTGGAACTGCAGAGGAGGAGGTGAACAGTTTTATGTCCCAAGGAATCAATAATCTGTCACTGTTATCACCCATCTTCGCTGTGATAAAGATCCCTCACAAACAGATGTGCTTCTTAAGGAAACTTCGGAAGTCTTTTGCAGAACTTTTTTGTAGAACAGCTATAGAAAGCATCCTCACTAGCAACATCACACCCACCCCATCCCAGCCTGTTCACCCTACAGGCCATCTGGCAAGTGAGACAGAAGTTTTGTTATGCAACCGCGTTATATAATGATAATTAAAATGGATATTAAACTGGTGACATCAATTAATAAAATATCCAGTTATCATACCTGTCAAGTGACTGTAGAGAGCAGAGGCTGCGAATCCTACATACAGCTCATACAGCTCTCGCGTAATCGTCCCTGTGCTTGTTGATGGCAAGAAATACAGGAATGAAGCTTCCACTAGGGCACGACATGTAAAAATTGCACTATTAGCTGGTTATGGTTTTCTTCTTCGTCTTCTTTGTCGATAAAATCTTTTTTTCCTTTCTCACTACATGGGGGGGGAAAAATATTGTTTAGTAGAGATGCAGTTGTTTCCACAAATGTTTTTTTAGTAAACGATTTGGAAAATAGTCACAGTGTCCTTTTATATCAAGCCAGCAGTCCGTAGTAGTAATGCCTCCGCAAATGTGGCAGCAGCTTCAAAAACGGGCACTTTTTTGCCTGCCGATGGTGAATAATGAACAAAGCGAGACTGTTAGGAAGCCATATGGGCAGATTTAGCAGAAAAGATTTAGTTTGGTGAGCAAAGGAAACTGCAATCTGCTTTTGTAAAAATGTGCTCATGAATGCGCTGATGCATTTTTTTTTCTTCACAACAGCTAGAAAGACAGAATGGACAGCAGTGGGGTGTAATGCTTTCACCCTGCCTACACACACATGGAAACACACATATGGTTACTCACACAAAGAGGCACACATATACACACACATACATTTTGCACATGCATCAAGCATGGGCAGAAAGACTGTCTGATCATAGGATGAGGTCTCTGTGGATGCTAGTGGCATCCAAATGACATGCAGTCGGCACAGTAGAGCATAATCATTTCCTGCCACACACACACACAAACTGCTCTTCCGCTTTGCTTGCCCTGCTATATAACTGACTGCCTGAATTGTGCCTATATGATTTTACAGGCTATCAGAGTTATTCCCTTCTATCTTCACTGCAGCCTACTTCTTCTTTAGCCTTAAACTATGTCTATCCATCTCTCGACACCTCCTTTTCTATGAATTTGTCTTCCGGCGCACAGCCCTCGCCAGTACACCTATATCTTGCCATCTCTCCCCATAAATCTCTGCGCTTGTATCAGCCTAGTGTTTCTGTCGTTTCAAACAGTGTTCCCAGCTTGTTCCAATCTCAAATCTCCGTCCCTCCCTATCTCCCCGTGGTCTCTGACAGGCCTGTTTCCACACGTTGACAGAAACGTTTCTCCATCTAGTAATCATTTCAAAGTCTGTCTGTAGAGCAGAGAGAAAGGAGTGAAAGGTTGGAGTGTGTGTGATTGTTTTTATGCTTGTGTGTATAATATTGGTACAGAACTGCCTGGTGTTTCCCTGCAGGCATGTGAGTGAATGGCTGCAGACTGTTTTACAAGACCCCTGTCAGACTTTAAAGGAAAGATGATATGAGACAGAAGCGAGGAGAGAACAGCAAGAGCAGGCAGAGGTGTGTGTATATATATATATATATATATATATGTGTGTGTGTGTGTGTGTGACTCTTTCAAAAATGCATGTAAGGAGGAAGGAAAAAGCAGCAGAATTACAGATGGAAGCATATTTGGCAATAAAGGATGAAGAAGGGAAAAAAATCAGGAGGAAGAAGCATACCAGAAGAGCTTCCAGCGGGAGATTAGAGTGCGATGCAGAGAGAGAATGAAAGAGTAAGAAGTGGGTAACAAGAGCCAGGAGAGTGGGCGAGTGGTATTGCAAGAAAGAAAAGGCAGAGGAGAGCAAGTGGGACATGCAAACATCACATTTCCAGAGATGAGGACGGTGGAACAAAAGAAATTAGGGAAAAAACCAGGGGAGGGAAAATAAAACTCTGAAGATTTTGATTAAGATTCAAATGCTTTTGGAAGCTTTAGAAAATCAAGTGAATAAAGTCAAATCTGCACATTCAGACCCACCTCAGTGCTAACTTGCAGTGGGAAAAAAACCCCCATAAAAACACCTGCTTCTCCACATGAAGGATTCATCTCAAGAGTTATAGATTATGAATCAATCATGGCAAACAAAGCTTTGGCAATTACTCATCAGGGGCATCGCGGCTTTGAACAGGGGACATGTCTATTAAGAAAAATCAATACTAATATCTATCGCTGTTGAAATGACTTCTCACACAGACGCTTCCCTGTATCTTTATTAGCAAATGCATCCTGAGTCTCTTACAGGCGCCCATCAAAGAATGGAAAAAAAGGGGATAATTAAAGGAGGCTCTGCAATTGATCTGTTTTTATCAAGGGAGAGGGGTAAAAGCAAGAAAAACAAGAGGGATGGAGGATGGTATGCAAACAAATGGAAAGCAAGGAGGAAGGATAGACATTAAAGAGAAGTAAAGCACAAAAGAGTGAGACAAAGCAGAAGATAAAGTGTGAATGTGGCAGATGTTTAAAGAAGATTCAATGAAGAGAGAGAGAGAAAAGTGAGCAGAGGAAGTAGCTTAGTTGAGCTAAGTTGTTAGTCTTACAGCTAACTGGACTGACCTGGGATGTGAGGTCTTTGTAAACATGGCAAAGGAAGCAGGAATAGGAAGATATTCGTATTTGACATTGAGATGTTAGAGGAGATTTTTTAACCATCAGTGGAAAAAAAAACCAAGATTTGAGGTCAGTCTGGATGTGCAGCTAAAGCTGACAGCATTTCATTGATTAAAATAGATGACGGTCCATTAAGTGATTGATAGTTAATAGGGAAAGTACTCAATTTTAAACATGGTAGCTCGTGTTTATTTCTTGCCATCCTGAGTATATGAAGAATATGTATCAAATGCATGACAGCTGTGACTCACTAACCCGATTAGTATAAGGTCACTCTGAGGTACTTGCAGTTAGGGCATCCTGTCAGAAAGGATTTCATTTTACTTTACTTGCAGTTTGGTTATGTTCAGGCAAAAACAGGAGCAGCGTGACAGAAACGGTAGATACAGGCACGGATAAGAATGTCAGTGATTGTAACGATGTCCACCATATATTGTTTTCCTTGCAGAGTTTATTTCATCTAATAGGTAATTGATTCTTTTCATCTTATCTTAGTCTTGGCTTCTCACTGCAGTGCAGCTCTTTATTTCTCAGGGGTCGCAAAACAAACTCTGAGACATGGGTTCAGTTGGTGACAGGCGGTCTGTTTGTAGTCTGTTTTTTCTCAATTCTCTGCTGTTCCACTTAAAATGTACAAGAGATTTGTATTTATGTTATTTTAACCCTGAAACAGTTTCATAGTGCACTTCATAATATCTGCACCAATACAAAAACACTTTCTGTAGCGCTTGGTCTGAAAGCGTATGTGTTAAATCTGATTTTGGATTCATTTGCAAAAAAGACGGAACACAAGGCGTTGCCTCTTTGCTCTGTACTTTTTACAAACTAGGCTCAGTGGACAGATTAAGTGCCTGTATTGCTACCAAGTGATGTCTGTTATCCACTGAAACCAGAGCAACTTTGATCTGAATATAAATTCACGTTCTTTTGGCATTAAATGCGACATTGGCAACATTTGCTACTCTCATTATACGAGTGCCATTTCAGCTGTCATATTAATTTAGCTCAAGTGATGTGCATCACTGCTGTCATATCTGTGCATACAGACTGAACCATATAGTCAGGACTAAGTAGCTATCTATATTCATCATCTCCATTTCTCTCATTGGCGCCGGTATTACAAAGGCCTGGAGGCAAGCACAAGGCTGAACGGTCTACAGAGATAAATTGCATGGAAAATATTGTTTATCTTTGAAGAACTATGCAAAGCATTTGCCTGCAAATATTATGCAAATGAATTATCCTTATATATACAGTGTGCAGATTTTTTCTTATATAATATAATGCCTGAATGTGGGTTTAATTTGGAACACCGACAAAGAATCTTCAATTACGGTCACTTTTTTTTTTTTAAAGTGGAAAGCATGTTTGCTGCGAATATCTGCACGGCACAAACTTGAATGTAAAGAAATATGGGAGCTGAGGTTCTACGGCAGTATCGCAATCGCATCATTGCGCCTATAAACAACACACAGACACACATGTGCTTTGGGCATGAGATTAAGCAGAAAGCTGTTTTCGTGATGCCATGTGTCTAATAAAGCTCTTTTGCTGTCCTAATTGGCCCTTTTGGTCTACTTCTTTTGATGTCTGGGGATGAGAGAGAGAGGTGGAAACTATAAAGCCCATTAAAGATACGGAGATCCTCTCTTCTCAACCCTTTAGCCCTGCAGCAGATGGAAACGTTGAGCCAAACGCACTTGTTCTCCAGAAGACCCACATGCACAAACGCATTATATTTGCATGTATTCTACCGCCCTGAAACTAAAAGCCAACATGATTAGCAAAACTTCAAACAGCTGGAGTGATCTTAGAGTAGGACAAGGCTGTACTGTGCAAAACTCAGAACACAAAGAGATGCGAGGGTTCGAGAGAGCGAAAGAAGAAGGAACCAAGAGATAAACAGCAAAGCTGGACGAAAAGCCATAGATCAAGAAGGGAACTGTGTTGCGAATACAAAGGGAAGACTTGAAGGGACCAACACATGAAAGACAAAATGAGAAGGTGAAATGAGGTGAAAGTGTGCAAGACAAAGAGAGAGACAGGAAGAGAAAGAAAATTCACTTGACAAAGTGAGCGGGCATAGAGAACTGAAAGCAAAGGCAGAAACAAATGGAGCAAACAGGAACGGGAGATGAATCTGTTTGCAAAGGTGCAGCTTTTGTAGTTTATAACCGCTGGGAAATATTTCATAGGAAAAGAGTAGTTTGTGTACAAGCAATGGATAAATGTCTTTTTTTCCCCAGGTGAAAAAAGACACATACTGATAAATGCCTTAATCCCAGCCTATGGCTATATGAGCCAGTGAGGGCAATGGCTAATAACTCAGCCTTCAAGCTTCCCTTGTGGAACAGCTATGACTTTATGTAGGCCACAGCATTAGTTTGACTTCATTTAGAAACCCACACTGAAAGCAAAAGCACCCACTATAGTTGTGTAGTTTAGCAACTCGTTTTAATTCATTCCAGTCAATTCATCACCACAATATGTGCTGGATAGGACTGTAAATGGACTGCATTTATCTAGCTTTTTAAAACCAAAGTGCTTTACAGAGGGACTTTCATTCCCCATGCACAACACAGTCCTGGCCATGGGGAGCAAGCAAGCTTAATTTCTTTCTCAAGGGTCCTTCAAAACAAACAGGAGGGGCTTGGGATCAAACCACCAACCCTGCAATTAATATCTAACCAGTTCTTGTGGATACATGACTGCTGCAGAGCAATGAATTAATTATAGGCTACATTATCGAATGGGGCTTTCACTGCGCATCTCTAAGATAAATGCCAACATTAGTAACCCGTGTCCTCCTGAAAATAAACACAGTTTTGCAACCGGTTTTCCAAGTCAAAGGGTTTCGAGTCTCTTGTGCTTTGAGTCCTAAACTAATTTAATATTACAAATGTCATACTGAATTTTTAAAAATGTAATGGTGAGTATGTGTAGGAAATGATGTGAGTTTTCTGGGTTTTTGTCCACAGCATTATCTAAATGTGATCACTGGAGTTAACATCCGTTGTCACTTGCTGGCATGAACTGGATCCATCAAAAGTGGCAGAAAAATTTAGCTACAAGCAGCGATGAGGGAGCCGAGAAGTTAAGCAGGGTGCAGTCGCCATCGCAAATGAATTATGATAAAAGGGTAATGGGGAGTGCCGATACCAATAAGTCCCACGTCTATATGCCACACTTGGTGTCGACAAATCAAGGTTGCCAAACAGGAAGTGATGCCATTATGACATATTGACATGCCCTCAGTTTCTGTGTGGTGGGACATAGATAAATATAATAGTTTTTTACCCACTTTGCCACATATGGTCATATGGTTTACTGTATACAAGGTCATTGAACTCCAAAGTAATGGGTCCATTATGTTTCAGCTCCATATTTTTAATAATGGAATTTACTAGTGTAGCTTTCTACGATTCACAATTTAAAATAATTCTTGATATCTTATTTTGGGGCTCAGTTCACTTCTGTCTAAAATAAGCACCTCCTCTTTTAAGCCAAAGGTCTTCTGATTGGATGTGCCTTTCCAAACAGGATGTTTGAACAGCAAGTCGGTGGCATTTCTCTTAGTTAGAGCTGTGCATCTGTGATGACCATACTAAAGATATCTGCTCTCACTGACATCATACAGAAGCAAGAGTAGAAAAACATAGTCTGAAACAGACGAATTAAAACAGTCTGAAGCCAGAGTTATGGCTCACAGAGATCATTTGCAAATACACACAGCCATTTATTGTAAAGCTATGCATAGACATGCTAAAGAATAAAGGAAAAACCTAGCAGTCATTAGATTTTGATTAAATATAGTATAGTGTTGGCCAGGCTGTACCATTCTTCTGATCTCCCTTTGACGTCACTATACATTAGCAAGCAATTTTAGAAGGTCAATCTATCAAGCAAAAAAATAAGAGTGCCTTTTCTTGTTGCAGTGCTTTAATTACACCATATTTTTAAACAACCTCGGTGATCAATCTATGCACAAAGTCAGGCATCAATACATGAAACAGTTGCTGAGATGTGTTTGTTAACTTTGGCTCCTGATTTCAAATGGACCTAACAAACCAAAAATCCATGTGATAACATTTGTGGAGTTTGCACTGTAAAAAACATCTTTATCTATTTATTTATTTTTACTTATATGTAAACACCTACTAGGATAAGATTTCTTTTAATTCAGATGAAAACTAAGTGACATATTACTATACTATTATTTATTTAAGAAAAATTAAGTTAAAGCAGTGTGTGGGAAAAACTGAGTACACCTATGACTGTACATTGTTGACTGAACCAGAGCCTGTTTAACAACCTTTAGGAGCAATAACTTTTTTTAAACAATTGTTTCTTGTACGACTTCAATAGTCTCTCACATCATTTGAGAGACTGCCAAAAATTTTTCATTTTTTCAGCCATTCTTTTGTAGATTTGCTAATAGTCATGTTACATGACCCAATTTGGGCCAAGCCTTAGCTAACGGCCTTACACTTGACAAGGACTTCAACTCAGTGACTGCAAGGTGCTGCAAAACAAGCCCAAATCATCAGCCCTCCAACACCGTGCTTGACAGCTGGTACGAGGTGTTTGTTTTTTCACAAACATTGCACTGTGCATTTTGGCCAAACTCTTCTACTTCAGTTGTATCTGTTCAAAGGATATTGTTCCTGAAATCTTTTGGTTTGCTCAGAAGTAGCTTTGCAAATGTAGGCCATACTACTACGTATGTTTTTTTTTTATTAGAGCGAAGAGGCTTTCTCCTGGCAACCCTTCCAAAGAAGGCATACTTGTTCAGACTTTTTGCAATTGTACCATCATGAATTTTAGCATTTACCACTTTCAATTTCTCTGGGTATTGCACAGTCTGACCTTGGGGTGAATTTGCTGGGATGTCTAGTTTGGAAAGACTAGCACCTAGGGATGGAAATTGATAAGAATATAGCGATTACGATTCCATTATCAATATCACTTATTGATTCGATTCCTTATCGATTCTCACCAGCTTCTCTTTGAGAGTCACCACTATGACCATCACCATCTGGTCAGATGTTTGCGCCTGTTGGAGGTATTTCCCCTCTTTGTTGTGATCGGTCTTAGGGTCATTAGTCAAATAAGTAATTATTATACAGGACACTTTTGTTTAAAGTAATGCATTAGAGTTTTTAATTGCTCCTTCTACTACTCGTTACATTACTTTCATGTCACTCTGTAAAATGACCTGAAATGCGTTGTCTCACAATTACAGTTTCACAATATAAAGCTCTGGCTAATGTCTTACACACCAACACAAATCCCTGTCCTAATGAGGACACACATATAATCTTCATCTTAGTATTACACAAAGCCTCTCAGTGGAACAAAAAGTTAACAGCACAAAGAAAAGATGAAAACCCGCATGAGGAGATTTTTAAGTGATCATCATAGTGATTCTATTAAAGAAAGATAGAAACTGGCTGGAGTCTGACTGCTCATCAGTTTGTTACCTGTTGAAATTCAGGGTCTGGCTGCTGGGCTGGGGTCGGCATTCACTCAGCTTTCACTCTGGGTTCTTGGCTAGCTTAGCGTTAGCATGCTATCTGTGCAGATGCTTACAAAGAGCAAAGTTGCGTTAGCAGCATAATGAAGCTGTTTCTGTCCTTGATGCAGTTAGCACTTTACCATTACACTTGTTTTTATGGGCAAAAAAATACTAAATAAAATAAAATAATAGTAATGTCCATATCCACGCTGTAGACTGTGTCACTGTTTTCCTCCTCCACACACAAACTGAAATCTTGTAGTGCAAGAACTGATAAGTGAGATTGATAGGAAGGCAGACTAACAATTCCAATAGAACTAGACTACTGGGAACCAGTTCTTAATTCCCATCCCTACTGGCGTCTGTCTTAAATGTTTTCCACTTGTAAGTAGTCTTTCCTCACTGTAGAAAGATGGACTTTAACTTTGTTTGGAAATGGCCTTATAACCTTTCCCAGATTGATGGGCAGCAGCAATTGCTTCTCTCGGATTATTGCTGATATCTTTCCTTCTTGGTATTGTGTTAACACACACCTGAATGCACCAGACCTGTGCACTGCTTTTATAGATGTGATCAAACTTGGTAATGATCAGTGAATCAAGAACATTTGGTTAGCATTGCCCAACAGCTGAGTTTTGACTTTGTTGTTGTTAAACATATAATACGACCAGATAAAGGTCAGATTTTCCTGATATGAAAACCTTAAAACTGAAAGATGGTGTCCTTTCTTTTTAACATAACTGCATCTTTATCTTTGGCTTGTTTTTGGCGTTTGAGAGCTCAAGATACAGATGTAAGATCGAGGTTCTGTTCCCAGTCAGTGGGGCAGACTTTGCAACTTTTTAGTCTATGGTTCAAGGGGCTAATACAGACTTCCTGGTCCTCCAAAATAATACAAAATAAAGATAAAATTACTAGTTCATAACATTATTCCCCTCAGTCAGCAATGGCAATGGTTAATACTAAGAGAAGTGAGTTGCTGAAAAGTATTGTTTCTGATTTTGTCCTGTCAATTTAACAGCTTCCTTAAATCCACATCTATAATTTTCATCTAAAGTTTGAATCCTCAGCTAGTTAACTTTAAGTCCTTCTCAGCTGGCCATTGCCTCATGTTGAGTTGTGATCAAGGGTGGGTCAACCTTCCATGCAAAATGAATCCTGGCCTGCTTTCATTAGGGCACTTTTTTTTATCACTGCAGCAGATGGCGAAACACACACGTTCAGTGACACACACATTGCAGCCCCCTGAGAAGCAACCTCGCCTCCTCTCTCAACTTTTCTCAATTTTTCCTCTCCCACTTTTACTCATCTATCACTTCCGCCTCACACCCTAACAGTGGAAACTTCAAAGTGGCTGCTATTTAGAGGTTACCCTACATCCTGGTTGCTTTGTAAGCATTGTTGCCTTCCCTAACGAGTAAATGGGCTGCGTTTGAAATGGAAGTAGCTACCACGAACACAAAGTATCTGACACGCATGTTCATACTGTGGACTGCAGAAAACAACCAACCTAAAAATGTGCCTTGAGTATCTCTTTAGCACATATCGACTGAGAGCTGTTTCCACGCAGGAAAATGAGGTGCAGGTCAGGCACTGAAATAAACAACCCACGCAGCATGCTATATATGTTTGTATTTCAGGAGCCCATTTATGGGGTCTCTAAGGACTTTTCTCAGCTCTTCTTTGTCTGACTGCACTGTTGGACAGGGAAAACACTGAGAATATAGAGCTGGAAGGCATTTTCCTGAGGGACATTCACAGCATATAATTTACTTCATTTACATCACCTCCGGTGTTTTTTTCTTTCTTTTGTCACAGCATATGCAACATGCAGACAGTTTTGCATGATCTCACTCCAGTTAATGATCCAATTAGAGATTTCTGAATTTTATCCCTCTGTTTTCCTCGTCGAGATGTGATTTGGCTCCCGATTTTCCAACCTCTGCTGTGTGTATTTGAGATGCAGCGCTGTGTCTGTCAGCGATAGCCATCAAGGTTTAAGGTCAACAGATGCAGGACAGACCACGGCCAAAAGCTGATGGATTACAACGCTTTGATTTACGGCACAATACCACAGCCACCACACACACAAAATGCACGATTCTTCACACACGCCTACATTTTCAGCAGTCAATTAGGTGCATAAATATTTTCTGTGGACAAAGAATACACATACATACTGGGTACAGCATGCATGTGTCAAGTGTCATCACCTGTCAAACAGTAGCGTGGCAGGAAAGAGAGTGGGCTGGTTTGGAAAGCAGACAGGGGTAAATACCATCACCTATTATAGACATTGCCCAATGGCACAGTTGCGCGCACACATGCACACACACGGACACATGTATATTGTTAAATCCACAGTTCAAACAGAGGACAAGTGGCCTGGAGCACTCTAAAGCAACAGTGAATAACAATTTCTCTTTTTATACAACTTCTTATTGCAGCTTACAGCACATTCATCTTAATACCATAATGCACTTCTTGTGCCATATTCACCACTCTGAGCAAACATATATGACTCCATCACTAAAGCACAATGACGCAACATGATGGATGCTGCTCACAGTAACATGCAAATCCTCACATTCAGGATTCAAACGTGTTCAGTGTGTGCATTTTAAATACAAATTCTTACCTTTGTGGTAGGACACTTGCTTGGATTGCAAGGAAAAGGTTCCCATCACAAGACCCATGTTGACTTCTGGCTGCTGGAAGGTTGTGCGTGCTGGCGTAAGTGAGTGTGTTTATGAGCGCGCGCTGGTCTGCCTGCCTATGATCAAGGTGTGCTAGTAAGTATGCGTACAGTAGGTGAGCGTAAATTTGTGATTAAGTTAGTCCATCAGCCAGCTGTATGTGTAGAAGTACAGATATCACTTCTCATGCTGCCTCACACCCACACAGCTCTGCCGCTTCTGCTCGAGGGTGTGTGTGAGAGAGAGAGTGTGAGTGAGAGGAGAGAGAGTGGGAGAGACAGAGAGAGAGTATGCGTGTGTGTGTGTGTGTTTCTATGTATGCGTCTGTAAATGAAATAAGCGGCACACATCCACTCTCAGGCTGCCTTTGTCTACCCTGCCACTGAAGCTGTCTATTTTACATCCCTTCTATCTCTTTGTCCACCAGTCCCCAGTCACCAGACTGTCATCCCATCAATTCCTCTGTGCCTCTTCATGTATCTGCCTCTATGTCTCTGCTTCTCCCTGCTCCCGTTTTCTCTCCCATTCGTCTGAGTCGCTCTGTCTCTTTGTCTGTCTGGTGGGGAACGGGGAATTTGCACACTGTTGCACAGGAAAAGGCAGAGACAGAGACGGGAGAGATGGGGCAAGAGAGGAGGACAAAACTCAAGAGAGGGCAAGCGAGAGGAGGAAGAAGAGATGAGGAAATTAGGAGAAGAAAGAGGAGAGGGTGAGGAGAAGAGGAAGAGGAGACAGAGACAAATCAGGAGGATTCACAAACGGCAGGGGAGGCAAAGTGAGGAGGCGAGAGGGTGGGAGGGGAATACCGTGAAAGAAAGAGATGGAGTGAGATGAGGAGTGCAAGAGGTGAGGTGAGATAAGGGAGGAATAGACTGATCCGTGCCCCCCTTTGTTATTCAGCAGGCAAACAGTCTGAGTGTGGAGAGTGCATTCGCTGCTTTATCTCTACATGCACAAGTGTGGCAGGTGGTGTGTGTGTGTGTGTGTGTATGCGATTGTGTGCGTGTAATTATTCTGCTCGCGGGTGGGTCATGGACAAAACCCTCTACGTGTGGCAAAGCTACATCCTCAGAAACGCTGCCTCGCATTTGTCAGCGACTGCATCGACATGCTGTATCAGACATGTTTTTGTGCTCAAGTCTCCTGATGAACTCATCAACTACACACACACACACACGCACACACAGAGGCCACACACCATCTACAACAATACACCCAGGAGAGCGATGCCAGTCTGCAACACAGTCCAACTCATACATGCACTCCTTACTCCCATCAGTCACGCTTAACCCCTTGGTGCCCTCTGTGTTACACCGGTTGTTCAGATTGGCAGGCTGCGCTGATGCCACTGATGGCAGCCCTTATTGAAATTCCTCACATGGCTTTAGTTAAGAAAACAATTTACTGCTGAGCCATCGCTGTGGTTGAGCTGAGGCCATCAAGGCCAATGATAAAGTCATTAGGGCATGGCATTCATTAAAGGCTAGCTGCAGTAGCCTGCATGCTCAGGATCAATGCAGAGTAAAATAAGAGAGGGTAGAAGGCAGTGCAAGAGACTGAGAAAAAGAAAATTAAGAACAGGGTAGTGAAAGGTGGATAGACAAAGAAAGTGAGAAAAATGAGCACTGCAGGGCAGGAGTATGTGTGTGCGTGAGTGAGTGCGTTCAATGGTGAGAGACATTTTTTGGGTATGCAAGAGCTCACACCTCCCCTATCCCTTTTCTATCTCTGCAGAAAGGAGGAGATCATACGTGATTCTCTTATCAAAATCAAACACTAAAGAGGAAAAAACATTTTGCACATGCGTGCACGCATACGCACAAACGCTGACAAACACTCAGTGCTTACAGCAAGTAAGAGCGGCAATAAATCAACACAGAGAAGCAGGTCTTTGAGTACACACTACAGCAATGACACAAAGACATGCTGATTAAATTCTGAAAGCCCGGCTGAATAGGCGAGATAAGGGAGCGTGATTTGCTGTAGTGATGATGTTTAACTTCAGTGAAGGGGTTACATACACATCCATCAATAGAGAGAAAAGCCTTCGGTTGATCAAACACTTTGAAAACCCAGTGGATAAACTGAAAAAGCTCACAGGGGGAACGCTGAAAAACGTGTTGTTTTGATCAGTCTCTGCAAAGCTGACATTTTCCAAATACCAAGTTTTCAAACAACACAGGCTGAAGAAAACAAGCTGCAATTACAGAATGGAATAGAATAGAATAGAATAGAATAGAATAGAATAGAATAGAAAGTAAATTCTTAACCTTGAAAATAGCTGAAAAACCTTGGGCAAAAGCCCCTCAAGCCTAAAGAAGATGATATTTTTTAGTCTGTAAAGACCTCCAAAGCAGTTACTCAGTGGATCTTGTCGTGCTCTCTGTTGTGTGCCTTTTACTTGTTTTTGTATATATTTATTTTGATTGTATATAGTTCTCCTGTTTGTTATTTATTCCTGCTGTCTTACTTTTCGTATTTTATTCCAGAACAGTTAGTGTGGAACACCCACAAGACATGTATAATCAAAATAAAGGACTATTCTATTGTATTGTATTGTATTCTATTCTATTCTATTGCAGTGAGAATGGTTTGTCCTCTGGAAAAAAAAGCCTGAACAAAAGTTTTTCAAAAATCTTTGAATTCCAAAACCCAGAAACAGTGAGAACATCTGCACAGGAAAAGCTGCAGCATCAATCACTTCTCCAATGACGCAAACGCCTCCATGTACATGTTCAACTCAGCTCAGTTAGAACTTAAAGAGTTATGACTCCTGTCTGTTGGAAACAAAGACAATATTGCACTGTTTCGGAACAGTCCACAGATGGGAGATGGATCATCGAACTGCTGGACTTGCCTGCCGCTGGCTTCCTTTTTGTAGCAACCAGCAGCAACTATAAGCCATCTGTACCCAGCAATATTTTCAGTGCTATTATAAAATAGTATATATTTTTCTACATTGTCCTTTGAAATCAGTTTGGAAAGCTCCAATGAAAGTGCATAAGTGTCAGAGGGTCTGGGCAAATCTTGTGTTTATTTTCAGGTTGTTTTGAGTGTGGAGGTTTGATTTTTAAACCTCAGAACACCAACACTAAGTGTTGCCTTCATTCAGTCACACTAGAGTAAAACTAGGACAGAAATCTCCATGCAGCCAGGAAAAATTAGTGGTTTCCCAGTGATTGCATTGAGATTTTTTGCATTTGGAGATTGATTGGAAGTAGTTGAGGTGACTAAACTTGGCAGTCAGAAACTTAGCATGCAGCAGTCTCAATTCGTGGGTAACAACTGGTGATTGCAAGGTGACGGTAGAGGTCGCCTGGTGAAAGCCAACCTGTCTCCAAGCAATTGTGGTCCAACTTGGACCACTATGAGCACTCTCACACAGATTAGCAAAGGTCTGCATATAACTGAAGCCTGATTTGATGTGATGTGACTTTGTAGGGACTTGACTCAATAAGATTGTTCAACTACTCATCTCAAGTAACTAAGTGGCTGCGTTTTGTTGATATTCCTATGTAAAAGCAAGGTTGCTAAGGACCTATGTCATTTTGCAGTCATGTCACCATCGTGCAGCACTTTAAATGAAGAAAGTGAAGAAATACTGGGCTCAGACAGCATCAGCCGATTGTGAACAGCTGCCCAAAAGAGGTCATGACAT
>NW_005187409.1:6745265-6746251 GCF_000239375.1 Pundamilia nyererei | reverse complement strand
ATGCAATCATCCTTTAATGATCAGCTGACCTGATCATTAAAGGATTTCTTTAAGAAATGGAGCTACTGTAAATCATCACCTTTGTTTAAATACTTTAAACAATAACAAACATGGATTAACTGAGCCATTAGCTTTCTAGTCATTTTAATACAGTGAAACTAAAATAGCACTCTAGACTGTTTAGTTGCAGTCCAGTAACAGTAACGGCAACAGGTTCATCACATTAGGCTGAGTGCCAAACCCTTCCAAGACATTAGCTTGACATCGTGTGTGCTGCTACTCAGTCCTGTCCAGCCTTCGTTGGATCGTTCTGAGTGCCAGCCAACCCTTCTCTCATCATTTATTAACCATTACACAACAGACCTTTTATGGGATTGAGACGGCAGCCTGGGTGAATGAATGGAGGCAAAGGAAAAGTACATGGGGTTAGACTGTGGAGTTGAAAGGTAGAAAGCGTTTGACAGCATACAGACGGTGTTGACAAGCACAGAAAGTGGTGAACAGGCAGTGAATAATAAATTGGCTGGTTAGCTGCTGTCCGGTCTTATTAGATGAAGGCTGAATGGAATCTGTCATAGTGATAACCGCACAGAGGAGAAGAGATCAGGGCAGAGAGAGAGGGAAATGCAGAGGGAAGGAAAGAGTATAGGAAGTGGCAAGAAGACAGCAAGACAAACAGGAGCAGATATTCTGAAGACCAGATGGGAGTAATTCTAGGAGGGAGGGCCGAAGGGGTGTAGGTGAGGAGGAAAAGAAGGAGAGCTACAGACAGAACAGTTAGATGCAGTATTAGGAAGCAAGATTGAAGACTGGCTCCTAACAGGCTCGGTGACATCTGAGTCATCAGGACAAACAGATTGATTTACTGAAGTGAGAAGCAAAGGAGACGAGCTCAACGATCCTGGCAGACACGAGAAAGACGTGTAGTGCCACGGAGAGCAGACTATTTCTGTAGCAAAGAGACAATCGCATGTTGGTTTTCCTTT
>NW_005187409.1:6720727-6744044 GCF_000239375.1 Pundamilia nyererei | reverse complement strand
TTTTTTTGCACATGTCGAGGAGCGTGTCAGGCTACATTTCACTGTGTGTTATACTTGTATAACTATGCATGTGACAAATAAAGAACCTTGAACCTATCTTTTTTTCCCCCATGGTTTTTCCGCAAGTGCTGTTGAGCCAGCCAGTACATTTATTGTTTAAGAATTTACCAAACTGTTTTGGTTTTTCAACACGTCGAAGGCCTCCTTCATTGCATCGACATGTCTTAAGAGCTCCTATTGCGCGCTCCAGTGAATAGCTGCCAATTCAACAATTAAACTCAACTCCAGAAGCTTTATCTGTGTAATTAGTCATGGCCTCACCTGGATGTGAAACTGTTTTAGTCATATGTCCAGTTACTTTTAAACCTCTGAAAATGGAAGGCTATGTATAAAAATGACTGCCTTCCTAAATAATTAATGCAATACTTTTGTTAATCCCCTTGAGTTAGAGCTGAAAGTCTGCAATTAAATCCCATCTTTATTATGGGAGTTAAAATCCTCTGTAGTGGTGTGCAGAGGCAACTGTCCAAATACTTTTTTTATCTGATTGAACGATAAGTTATCTAAATCGTGCTGTTAATCTCAGTAATCGTGCTTACTAGCACCCCAGCTCATCACAATCAATATCAAAACATCACCTTTGAATGGCTCTAAAAAACAAAATAATGATTTTGAAGTTTTTTCTATTTACTCTGGTTATCTTTACCTAATATTAAAATGTATTTGATGATCTTAAACATGTATGTGTAACTAAAACAATGTATATTTTTCAAGCCTAAAAACAGCTGTAACCGCGTTGTACTGTTTGAAAACAACAAGAGCCCATGTTGGTGAATCTTTGCTGCTTTTAGACTCTCTCCATCACAACAGTCTCTCCTCAAGGCCATGGCTGCTGTTTTTCTGTCCCACAGTGCATCTCTCAAAACAATTCACCGCCGTACGCCACACACAAACTTTATGTCGCCTGTCAGAACGTGAAAAACACCATCTAACCTTCTTCCCCCCGGGTCGATACACAGATGACACATTTCCGAGGGCTCTTTAAGCTCTGTGCAGCTTGACGTGAAGTTGCACAGGACATTAACACTGAGAGACGCACTAACACAAAAGCTGTTTATCCATTTACTCTTAAGCTTGGCTGAAATATTTTCTGCTTCATTTGCCATAAATGTTTTGCAGACAGCGTCACCTTGCCTGTGGGTGTTACTGTTCTCAGACACATTCAGCCTTCACTAGCCGGCCTGCTATTCCTGGAAGCAGATAGTTAGCAGATGAGTGTATTCAAATGTGCAAATAAATATAAAATTGACATTTTTGTTAAAGGGAATCAGGTCTTATTTCTTTACTTCATCAGTGCCCCAGTGGTTTATGTGAACTGAATGCAAACAACTCTATTGACTCTCCCCTTCTGTGTCTCGTTCCCTTCCTCACTGCAGATGAAAGTGATGGAGGTGTTAATTGTATGCAGCTTGGGGATTGATTACAGCGTTTAGGGGGGGAGAGTGGCGTCCCCACCTCAGAGAGCCTTTTTCATAAAAATTATTATGCATTATATTTTGTATTAAATATTCGCCGTGTCCCCTATGGCACATTAAAAGTGATATGACAGCATTTTGGAGCTAAGCAGCACGCGCGCACACACACACACGCACGCAGTTGTCGAGCACACTCAATGAGATAATAGCACACACACATCAATATCCAACTCAGAGCATATGTGCAAAAATGTGCAATCATGTGCACACCCTCATCCATCTTCTCATTTTTCTTTCCTCCTTGCTCTTTGTTCTTATTTACTCTTTCCTCCTCTTTTCTGAATACAAATACGAGCCAAGTCGCCAACCCCCCGCCCCCCCACCACCACCACCCCCGACTCAAAGCAAGAGGGAGCCTGGAGCAAATATCTGATGGAAAAAAGAGGAGTTAGTGAATATTTCATTAAGTACTTATGAGGAATGCACAGCTAGGTCACTGTGGCTGACAACTGTGAACCCTGAGTCTGAAAATCTGCCTTGCTGTCCATCATGCATCAGCCATCAAAGGAAAAGCTGCCTCGTGTGCCAGCACTTTGAGATAGTGAATATTTAAAGCTTTAAACACTACATTTTTCTCTAATCTGCTCTGAAAATGTGGGAATGTGTGGTTACAGTAATCTGGAAAGGAAAAGGAGAAAGAGTAACCTGATGCCCTCTGCTGTCCAGTCTGATAAACACATATACAACATATGGATATTACTCATAAACATTGTTGAGACAACGCTGGTCTCTGCGATTCTTTTGGTCCTGGTAGAGATCACGCTAAGATGCTGCCATGTTTTACACAATCATTTTATTACCCATTATTCTTAGAGATGCATCTGGAGATCAGCACACTGCATTCCTATGCTAAAGGCTGATCTAAAGAACTCCACACAACAGTTACAGTTATAACCTCTGGTCTCCTCCCCCCTATACAGTAAACACCCCCACAATGGAAGTACACTAGTACAGTGGCCAAGGGTGCTGACACCCTGACCCCCATCTCCTTTTATGGTAGTGCCCGTTTGCCCTTTGTCTGCTCCTCACCCTCAGTAACTCTTGCTAGTGTCCTGGGGGGTGGGGGTTGATTGTCCTCCTGCCCTGTACCTCAGTTCTTTGTTCCCATCCCAGGCCTATTTTCTATTTTGTATTCTTACACCCATTAACCACAATATTATAATGTTGAAAGAAATCACAAACTATATTCTCTTTAACTCTGATCTATATGAAGGAATCTATTCTCAACAACATGAATACATAGTTCTCTTTAAAAGGTCATTTCTGGTCTTCGTCACTTAATATTATTAGCCATTTATAATTGGGGTACTAAAAATCATGCTGGGTTGTTCTCATTAGTGAACACCAACATCTTTTCCCCTCCTGTTTCTAAAGCACATAAAGAAAGACTGGATTCAGGTCACGAATTGGGCTCAATTTATTGTGAGAAGCAAGTAGTTTCAGGGGTTCTTGCCTTATTCAGCCTGTAGATAAGAAGGGATTTTTTAGTAGTATTTTCTCTGCGTGGCTGGGGATTTTCAGCCAAACAGGGTTTTGTTTGCTGATGACTCCCATCAGGTGCCATCGCATTTGCCCAGACCACAGCCGAGCGCACATTTCTACATCCAGGCAGGTTGCTTTTGTATGCCAGGAGGAAGCACCAGAGGGCAGGCTGCATGAAAAGAAAAAGTGAAATCAAGCAGGCTGTTTACAGCCTGGAGCTGCTTGGCAGGATGTTTACAGGGTTTTCAGAGATGACAGGAAGCAGAAGAGAAGTTTACTGCTAAGGCAATGCAGAAAGTGACTGACAGGCAGAGATGAACTGAGAGGGAAACCAAAGTGATGAAAGGGATTTAGTCTTTACAGCCTGCAGCTAGAAGAAAAAAGCAGAACTTGAGAGAGGCTGAGATTTCTGGGGAGCAGAAAATTCAACTAGTATGTTTTTTTTTTTATTTTTTATTTTTTTTTATGTTATTTAGACACTTTTTTTTAAACTGACAAGAAACACGGAAGATAAAGGACTCTGGCTAAAACGAGACAGGCAGCATCAGAGATATATTAAAGTTTCTAAACTCGCTGGAGCAACCCAGTTAGCATGTTTTTTAGTAGAATTTGAGAAATAGAAACTTTTTTAATAATTTGGTCTGCAAATAGTTAAATGATTAATGATGTTAAATGATTCCCTCTTATTGTTCTTTCTCTGGAGACTTACCGAGACACAACACAGTTGTTTTGACTTACTAACAAAATAGTTGAATTAAGTTTAAATGATGACAGTATTGAATTTTTAAAAAAAATACCTTTACCTTAAAAAAAAAAATTTTTTTTTATTGCACTTCATATTTTTCACCTAGCTGCCCACTCCCCACCTGCAGTAGCTCCACACCCACAACCAACAGTCTACAATCATCATATTCAGTGTATACACTGTCCACCCATTCATCCATCATTTTCTGCCACTTGTCTGGGTTCAGCATGGTATGTGATTGCCCCAGGGCTTTGTCCCTGCAGGACATTTCTGAAACACCTCACCTAGGAGGCATCCTTAGCTTTGATTTCATTCTTTCTGTCACTACCCAGAGATTGTGGCCATGGATGGGGGCAGGAGCAAAATGACAGCTCTGCTTTTACTCTGAGCTCTCTTTTTTTTTTTTACCAAAACAGACCAGTAGAGTGTCCCCATCACTGCAGATGCCCCTTTCAATCTCCTGGTCCACTCTCCCCTCTGTCATGAGCAAGACCCCAAGATGCTCAAATTCCTTCACTTGGGGCAGCAGCTCAGCCCCGACCCAGTGTGCAGATGTTCCGAAACTTAGAGGTGTTGATTTTCATCCCTGCTGCTTCACACTTGGCTGCAAAAGGCCTACTGGATGCTGGGCGTTGTGCCGAGTGCACATTTCTGCTTAACAGTTGGTGTTTGAGCAGGACAAACTGTTGTTAGCACAGAGGTTTGCCAAAAAAACATGACTCGGGTTCAGATCTGGTGGTCTATTCTTCCCAATCACACCCCTCCAGGTCACACTGTCATCGTCCACCTAAGGACAATGGAGTCCCCAGTAGGGCCATTAAGAAAACTGAGCACATTGAACTGTCATTCGGTGCACAGACAGAAACTTAGTTCCAATTTTATGATCTCTGTTTTTATTTTGTTCCAATTTTATGTTCACATTTTTATTTTTTGTATCGGTTTTATGGAAATAAAAAAGTGTCTATTTTCCACATTGTATGTGAATTATTATAAATCTTTAAACATGTTCAACAAAGTATTTACACAATGAGCTGCTAATTGTTTGAACTGCATAAATTCATTCTTAGCTGATTTTTCTTTACATCTATCTAAAATGTAACAAGCAGTATCTCATGTCTTTAACATCATGCATAATGTTTTGCCATTTCGAGGTCAGGTCAAAGAGCTTAAGTGACTTTGATAAACTTAGTTCTTCAGAAGCATGTTTACAGGTCTTAAAGCTTTAGGTATTATAATTTAGTTAGTAAGAAACCTGACTTCAGCTGCTGTGTAGCTCAGAGTCTGATTTAGTCAGAGAGCTTTGTGGTAAAAGAGAGAATTTTTAAGTAATTCTGCTCCACTGCCTGTCATAAAAGTCCTACTCAGATGTAAAGGACAGATTTGCATATATATTTTATTTTATCCCAGTCCTTAATGTCCCTTTCCTGTCTTCCTGCAGAATAACAAAATACATCTGTGCCATGAATTTCAAAAAAGGAAATGGGATTAGCAACATCAGAAGCATAAATCCTTTAGTGAGCTTTGCTGTCACTGATTTGATGATGGCTTAAGACAACCACTCATGAATTTAGCGATTTAATGTAATGTTATTTTCTCCCCACCGTAAACTCGTATTTTCCCACAGGTACCAGCAGATGTCAGTGCTGCTATGAAAGCCTTTACAGAGCTAAATCCTTAGCAAACCTGTGTTTACAATTCATTTCAATACATTTAAACACTTGAAGTATTTTCTCTTTCCAAAGCCATGCTGCTACTGGTTTAAAAAAAACTGATATAAAAATCATGTTACCAGTGAGAGGACCAAACTATTCTGTCCCCCGCAGCTTATTACTGTCTTCTTAAAGTGTCCTAAAATGCTGACTCTTAAAGGTCATCTGAAAAGAGCCTGTAACTTACAGTGAAGTGTTGAAAATGCTGTCAGGCCTCTTGGCTGCAGAAAGTAATAGTCCCCTTTTACCATCAGCATCTCAGAAAAAAAAACAGAAAAGGACTTTGCTGCTATGGATGGACAGATGGTTGCATGGATGGATGACTGGATCAATATCTCAGTAGATGATATGTTTTACTTCACGGATCACGAATAATTCTTAAGGGAGAGTAAAATACTGATCTGATCTTTGAATTTATGAGTTTTGATCAGTGGAGCATTCTTGTGCAGAGGTAACAGCTGTAATTCTTGGTAGTATTAGTTGCTCTTAAAGAAGGAAAGAGAAAATAAGCACATGGAGCTAACAAGCTGTGGATGCTTATAAGTTGAGAAACTGTAGGAGAGATTTCTACACAGTAAAAGTCCCTCAATGGCAGTGCATTGGTTTTCTGGAGTTTACCCTAAAATCACCAGCGCATACAGTTATTTAAAATTCTGATCTTTAAAAAGAAAACAAATATTAGAATTTCAGATACAATTAAGCACCATTAGGAAAACAGTGAGCCAAATGAGACTGCATTACATTAGACTCTCTTTCCTTTTTCTCCAAATGGCTTCATAACCACCCAGTTTACAACTATCCAGTTTCTGATGCAGACTGTGAAAGTGATCTGAAATGGATCTCAGCACTCAAGGAAAAATATTTCAAAAAAACAAAGCTCAAGCACGAAGCCTAGGTGTAATTAGTATTGCAGTGTTCATAGTGTTCATCTGCCACTTCATATCACATCTTCTTTTCATATTCAGTTAACACAATGTGTGCGTATGAGCCTGAACCTCAATGTGTCTGATATTTTGCAGAGCCAGATCTCTGGTTCCCTGCAGCTCATTTCCTTTTTGTCTGTGTGGGTGTTGTACTGACCGTGTGTATTTTTTTTTTTTTTTTACATATATGTGCTCATTTGTGTATGTTTGTGATTACTTTCTGCTCAGTGTGCATTTTATTTCCTGTGAGCATGACAGGGGAGCACTTTATGTTTGCTGCTGGTTGCTCTTTTGGTTTGTCTTCTAAAGACTGATTTGTTATGCAACCAAACCTCAGCAGAAGCTCCTTCATGACGTTATGAGTGTGTGAGACCTCGAGGGCAATTCTACCCACTGTGGCTGAAAGCTTGAGCCATCCACAGACATGTTTGTGAGTGTGTGCGTGCATGCATTTGAGTAAGCCTATTGTGCATCTACTGTATGTGTTTCACTGAATTCTTAGAAATTTCCCATCCCACCAGAAACAATTTCAGCTGGCTCAAAGAGTATTATACAGTAAGTGTGTGTGTGTTTGTGTGTATGTGTGCATTTGAGGAGGCTTGTGCGTGTGCCTTCAAGCAGCTGCTATGCTGCAAACAGTTTCTGAAGCACGGCTCTGTGTGCCTTTTGCCTGCACTGCTTTCCTGCTTCGGCAGTAAAATGGATCGCTTTAATGCTGCACACGCGCGCACACAAAAACATCAGGCCAGTAACATGAAGACACAAGAAACATGCAAGCACATACACATATATTAACCACTAATAAATCACAATAGTAAAGCCCTTCGTTTCCTCTCGACATGTGTGTGCAACTCCTTTCCCCGCCGCTGCCACACCGACGCTTTTTATTACTCACATTTATCACAGGAGCACACTCGCACACACTCTCTGTTCTGTATCAACTTTATCTCTCCTCTCTATTAGTCGCTTACTCCCTTCATCTCTGTCTTTTTCAGTCCCCCCCTGTGGAGAACATACTGAACAGAACGAGGTCAATAGCAGACAAGAGTAGATGCCGCGGAGAGTGAAGAAAAGAGTTGCACGAGCTGAAGATGAACAATGAAGTGGACTGAACTTTCACTTCTGATTGTGTGCTAATAGGCTTTCCTGCAACACTATCACTGTCTGCAGCACCCACTTTCTGAGCAAGCAACTTGTGCAAATTCAAGAACTTAGGAATATAGCCATGGCTCAAGCACATACGTACCTTTGATGAGAGTCCCAGTGACCAGTTTGTGAAGGGTCACAGCAAACTTGACAAGACCTTGTTTGCAGCGTTTTGCACACCCTGTCATCCTGACAGCGACCCGGGATGCAGCAGGCTGAGCAGGGCCAGAGCAGGACAGGGTTTCCAGGTCCAAGTCAGCACCTCCAGTAGCAGCACTCTCAGATCAATACAACTTCTTCTTAGTATATGTATCCAACACCGGCAAAAGGAGCAGAAGATAGAGGCTTACTACGTCGCCTTTCGTCTTCCTAAGCTGGAGGGGAAAGGAGGAATGGTGATCTCCCTCTGTTTTTCTCTGCTTTCCCTCCCCCGCTCTTTCTTTGCCTTCTCCAGCTCACCTCTGTGCGTGTCCAAATTAGTGAGATGTGCATTTAGTGAGAGTGAGAAAGAGAGAGAAGAGAGGAAGAGAGAGAGAGAAAGAAGGTGAGTTGAGGAAGTAAAATTTGGTGTCCGAGTAAGACAACTACAGCTTATTAGAGATTCTCTTACATTCCAAGTTTCCATGAAACTTCCTTCTGCGGACAGCCTGTGGGGTTGCACTAATGAAGCAGTCTCATGAACTCTTCGTTGCTTTTTCTGTCCTTCTTCTTCCTCTTTCTTTTCCTCCTCTTTATCAAATGCGTTCCCCTTTAAGTGGGGAAGCAGCAATACACTTTCAGCACCGGTGACAATGGACAGCTCCCCACCACGCAGACCAAACACACTAAGCTTGTTCTGCTTCTTTCTGTAGGCAAACACACGCGCACACACACATGCTAACATGCACACACACTCCTCCTTCAACCCCTCCCACAACCCTCAGAACACATGAAAGCACTTGGTCTTCGTCCACTGACGAAATGAGCTTTGTCTGCAAACACCAGATTCAGCATTTATAAATATTATCACCAAAATTAGAAAAAGAAATACTCTGTGATTTTAAAAGGTATTTAACTTGACTGTGTTTAACATTTATTTATTTATTTATCTTTTGTCTTTTATATTTTAAAACTATTATTATTTTTGCTTTTACTCATTACGTGTAAATTTAAGTGGATTTCACGTTTAAAAACCAAATAAACAACTTAATATAGAGTCAATCTCTGCCTGTCAGCTGCCATGGAGCTGTCACAGGTCAACGTTCATCCAATCCAGTCTATGCTTTTTCTTGAAGCCCATCCCAGCTGAAATGGGTTGAGAGAAATGATGCACAGTAGACGCAGAGAGACAGTAAACCATTCACATCTACACCTTCAGCCCATTTAGAATCAAAATTAACTTCTGTGAATGTCTCCGGAGTGGAGGAGGAAACAGAAGTATCTGGCAAAAAGTCAAAAAAATGATGTCCTACTCTGACCTGCCTAAAAAGTGGTAACGTCAGTATCTAAAAATACTCTGCAAATAAAATTCCTGAATTTAAAAACAAAACATATGTGTGTGTGGGTGTGTGTATATATAAATCCACCTCATTTAAAATGTAAGCAAGTTTAATCTTGATGTTTTATATCTCAGCCTTTACACAAGCTTTTATTCTATTGATTCCTTTGATCTCAATCACAGTTCATCAATAGGTTTTCAGCCAGACAGTGAGCATGCTAATCAATTGATCCATTTGTACTTAACAATAATTGTTACGGATCACATGCTTTTGACCATTACCATGGCCCCTGATTCATCCTTACTACACTTTTCATCGCGCTATCATTGTCATCGTCATTATCTGAATGTGGCACATAACTCAAGAGAGATGACAAGACTAAAACAGGGAGGAAAAGATGGAAAAAAGAGGAGCACATGGGAGAGACAGAGGAGGCAGGGAGATAATCTTGTAATGTCTTTCTGGGCTATATTTGGCTCCAAATCATGTATGGCTACTGGATCAATGACTGGAATGTAAAATACTGAACAAACAACAATAAGAGCAAAGGGATGGGGGGGTGAAGAGAGGAGAAATGAAGAAATAGATACAAACAGACACCTATGGGGGGAGAAGGCAAGCAATGAAACAATAAAAATGCTAATGAAAGGGATAAAAACAGAAGAAATAGGGAGAATTGATGAAGGCGACGTGGAATGAGCTGGGGACTTTGCCAAGAGATGGAAGAGGGGAGGTGTTAGCAGGAGGCGGGATGTAAAACTCAATGTCCCGTACCATCTCAGGGTTATTTGCTATCAAACTGAAAGGGTCTGAGAGGACTGGGATCGATGCTTATCTTCAGTTTCGAAATGTTCTGGCTCACACTTTCTGAAAGCAGTGGAGGGTGGGATGGAAAAACTGACATGAGAGCAGAGAGAAAAGAAAAAGAAGGAAGAAAGAGGAGGGGTGGAAGGAATAAAAGCAGGTAAAAAGGCTAAGCAGAGAAGGAGGAGGAGGTGGGGGGATTGTTTTTTCAGGCATCACCACTGTTTCGGCTATTAAGCATGAAGGAGATTACTGTGTTGGAGAATTTGCATAAACATGCTTCTCTATTACCGCCCCCATTGTTCATGATTAATGAGATTAGGGTTGCCTTTGCGCACAGATTCAAGGATGTAATAGTAGCTAATTGCTTGTCTCTTCCCAAATTAGAAGTTGCCTTGTTTGATGTTTGTTTCAACATGGATTCACTCAAAGTGATGGAGCTCTCATTTCTTTGCCTAGGAGAGAAAACATACCTGATAGGCACTGTGGATGATAAAGAAATGGAGAAAATTGAAAGGGAAGTAGAGAGAGAGGCGAGAAGAGAAAAATCTGGCTTGAAGACAGAGTTTCATGATCCACGGCGGCAATAAAGCACCTCAAAATGAACTCAGAAAGGGACCAAATGCTGAAGAAAAGACACCAGGGTAGTAATATACTGCTTATTTGAGAAAATGGTAAAGATGTGACTAGAAAATGAAAATGGTTTGCAAGCAGCTGGGAAGAAATGGAGATGCACAAAGAAAATCAGTAAACAGATCTGAGAGTGCCCACAGGTATGCAAATGACATAATGGAAAAAGCTAAAAGAAAGAGAAGAAATATAAGAGATGGAAGCAGTGAAGTGAAAAGAAAGGAGGAAAAACATGGGACTATGAGGGAGATGAGACAGCAAGAGGAGGTGGAGATGGGCTGAAAAATGAGTGAGACAAAAAGAGAGGAGATTGCTTTGAATGCTGTAGATCTGTCAGAATTGAATCAGAGGCGGCCAGCTGTAAGCTCTGATAGTGCTTTGCCTCTAAATATACCGGGCTGTGAGATGGACTGATAGGGCAACAACAACAGACACAACAGAAAATAAAGCAGGGTTTTCAACCCATGACTGAAGAGAAATGGGATGCAAAACGCCACGTACGTGTGTCCGCAAAGAATTACCTCTTAGCAGTGTGCGATTTTGTGTGATGACAGTTTTAGAATACGTAAGTGTGTTTGCATAATATGACAATATCCATGCAAGTTCCAGTGTTGCCAACCCACATGCCTGCATTGGCATACCCATTTAACAGGGTTGATATCGCATCCATGTTTGCTGCCGCACGGCAACTCGACTAAACAACCTTAAGCGTCAAGACCCATCTGCCCTGACACAGCAACAGAAGAAACCCTGCTTTTAGAGCTCGTCTTTGGGTGTGAGCAGCAAATGCTGCCCTGGAGGTCTGGAAGTCGACTCCAAACCACCACCCCACACTTTGCCCCGGACACTCAGGGTGTCAGTGGCAGTTATGGAGTGACAACGTCCCCTCTGGGTGAAATTACAACCTCAACACACCATCCCTGCTCTCCTCTTTCTTTTCTTTGGCTCCATTTCCAAGAAACCCCCCTCAAGACATTCTGCTGATGACAACTGCTTGTCAGGATCACAGCACATACACATGCACAGCTTAGGACACACTTATGTACAGACACAGTCCTGCAAAAAGGAAATATCCCCTGCAGAGCTCTCTCTCTCACACTCTGACACACACACACACACACAAATACACAGAGAAAGCTCCAGATGTGTCTTTAAGCATCACTACAGAATATTCTTGAGCCCAGCTGTCTCTGATATTGACACCCCTGAGACAAGTTGTGCATTCACACTTTTTAATCTGTAGTTCCTCTTTCTTCATCCATCTCTCTCCACCATTCCATCTCTGTAAACCCCATGTTGGCCTCCATGGGAAGAGTCAGTGCTGAGGTGGGCTTCGTTAAGAATGGATCAACAGAGATCTCACGTAAATACGACCATAGGCCCACGCCACTACTCTGAGCCTTTGCATCATGTATGTTGGAGAATGTATTAATAATTAAGGTGAGTCTCCCTGGAGAGGGTATGGGCAGCCCTGTGGGTCCAGCCCAGCTTCTTTAATTTAAAGGCAAGTTGTGTAAAAGTATCTGCAATGCAGTTTCCATTTAAGCTCCTTTAGTTGGTGCACTGCAGGACTTCAGGAGACCACATTTGTCTAGGAGTTGAGTCAAAACCAGCCATCTAGGAGGCAACTGCAATGGGACTAACATGCAATACAGAAAATACGCCCCCTAGTATTCTCTGAAGAAAAATGATATCAGCTGAATGATATGAATTCTGGTTTTATGCATGGAAACAAAACCTTCTTGCATTCTGCAAACTTAAACTGTACACAAGCCCCAATTGCATTTCCACTCACCACTTTCAAATTATCGAAGTTGTATTGTGCTATAATTACTCATTATTGTTATATTGTTCATACACCACACCTGTGTACCTGGCCCTGCACTCTGTGATAGCTTGGGCAGGAAGCAACCACCCCCCAAAACCATCCACACCCTCCCAAGTTTGATAAGCAGTTAAAAATAATTAGGTTTCATACGAAACATATCAATATCTAAAACATTTAGGTCTGTAACTAACATTCCTACTTCTTATAGAAAACTGAAAATTGCCTCAACAAGGTTATCACATTTCAAGAAATTCCTAAAATGTGCTTTCCATTCATCTTCCTAACTGCTTATTTAATTCAGGGTGGGTGGAAGGACTCTCTGGACAGGTCAACATTCAATTACAGGGCTAACTGCTAGAAACAGACAACCATTCACACCTACAGCCAATTCAAAAGCACCAGTTAATCTAAAAAGCACGTCTTTGGGAGGAAGCTGGAGTACATGGAGAAGAACATTCAACGATGTCTAGAAATGCCTTCTTCAGTGAATGATATCGAGTTATTCAAAGGTTTTATTAGTGCAGGAATAGCTTGCAGTATTATGGAAAAGTATTTCAGTGTTGTACTAATTTAGACTGGCACGGAGCAGACTGTGTTGTCCATGCTTGCTGCATTGTTAGGTTAAAGACTATAACTTAAAGACTGTAAGTTAAATATGCTCTTTGGTTTCTAGTATTACACTGGATGAGGATGATATAAAATGCAGTTGGCTTAATCAACAATAAAAGCCAGCTGATCATAGTCTGCCCTCAAATTATGTGATTTACCTCAAAGTAAGGATAGACCCATTTCCCAACAGGGAAATTAAAAATGAGCGTGTGAAATTAATAAAAAGAAGTATGACCTAAAAGGTGAAATAAATATAAAAACACAAGTTTTAAACTTACCCTAGGTAGAAATGTTTTTTAAGTCACTGCTCCATTCACTCAGTGCAAACAAAGACACAGTCCCCCCACCTCCCTTCACCTAGCACTATTTCTGCTGAGCATGAGCGATGACATTCTCAGAGGAGCTTCCAAATCTGCCGACTACAGCAGGTGAATATTTGGCACCTTGCTGCCCCTAAATGCTTCTTCGCTTTTTGGTGTTGTGCCTGGATTGTAATGAACAAGGAAAGCGGTGAGATGTGTCAGGCAACTTCAGCCTTTCTCTGTGTGCACATCAGCATCATCCACTCCATTAAACCTCTGGTGAAAGGTGTCAGATTTATACACACAATCACAGAGTAAGAGCACCTTAGCCAACACAATGATGGTTTCAGTGCCTGCCATCTAGTGTTGACTGCGTGGAAAGATTACTGCACACCCGATCAGTGAAGCTTGCTGTTCTGGAATAATCACATAGCTCCAAAATATCTCTTGTATTAATCCAGTAGGTTTTTTAATGGCTTATTTAATTTAACTGCCAGCCACTAAGGGAGCGTTAAAGACTTCAATTTACCACAGAGAAACTGGAAATTGCTTAATTCAGAGATGTGTCATACCTTTTGAATTCTAAAACCAAAACTGCACATGCACAGACAGACAGAGAGTAAAGATAGACTGCATATAAACATTTATTCTCTGCACAGCTGTAAGGAATCAATGGGAAAACAATATTATCAATTACTGATAGAAAAATACCTTTGCTGCACCATGATCACTCTGCACCCGTACATACAGTTAATAGTAAAAAGAACATAGCGTGTTATAATTTAAAAAAAATAAAATAATGCAAGCGTGCAAACATGACATCTATTAGGTATGAAAGTGTCACTCATACAAAAAGACATACAGTGTGTGGTATATTGGCATATTTTTTTATAATCTCTACAAAAAAATATCAGTGATAATCTCTTCTTTAAAATTTCTTCTTCTAGATTTCAATACTGATTGTGTGCAAATTTTTCAAACTTAAACAACATCTGCCGTCTGTGATTAAAGAAGTCCTGTAGACCTATGAGGAGAAGGAAACAGAGAAGTCTTTGGAGTGAAACATCTTTTCAAATATTTGGCTTCGTGTGTAAAAATCAAGTACTGTGAACTTTGTGTACAAGGTTGTGTCAGCACATTTTACAGTGTGTGTTGCTGTCAAAAAGGCTTTTCAAATACTTCACGTCCCTTTAGGCAGCTGCTCAGGTCCACAGTCCACAGAGACAGTAATATGACAAGCAGTGTGACACGTTATCTCCCTGTGTTTAACACAGTGTAAAAGTGCAGCAGAAGCAGACATCCCTTTGTCATTTTTATGTCTTGTTTGACCAGTGTTAGTACATGTTGGTGTCACAGGCAGCGTTTTACAGTATGATTCAGCTTGGCTTCATAAACATTTGCACTTAGCAGTTTTTCATGAGAAAACTGGCAATCGTGTGGACCGGCAAGCACAACGTCTCGCTCGTTTAAGAAGTCCAGCAGATGAGACTGTAAAACAGAAAGGTCCTCCAATGAGGATCGACCTGCTTTTACATGCACATTAACTCTGAGAGCCGAGGCAAGGATCTTACACAGTATTTTGTATGACATCTTTAGTTCATCATTTCGAGGTTTAGTGGCCGACCACAGGTCACCGCATGATCATAGGCTGGCAATAACCGTGTGAGAGGAGTTTTTTCTGATTGGTTGACCTGAGCCTGACGTGGAGCGGTTATCCAGCAGTGTGACTGTGTCTCAGTCGAGGCGGAGGTGAGGGCGCTCCCTCAGAGGCCTGCAGATATAGATGTTTCTGTGCTGAAGGACAGACACACACACACGCAGGACACGCAGGACAGAAAGAAATTAGATTATCACAGTACAGTCTTTTTAGTGGTATATTGCGGCAACACGCAGGACACAGGAGAAAATACTTTTAATTGAATTTTGTTGTTCTTCAAATGTGAACGCTGTAACACGATAAAATGAAAATATGTATATACTGCTCAAAAAAAAATTAAAGGAACACTTTTTTATTAGAGTGTATCATCAAGTCAATTTAAACTTCTAGTCAGTTAAGTAGCAGTGGGGCTGTTAATCAGTTTCAGCTGGTGCACTAGAGGCACAACAATGAGGCAGCATCCAAAACAGGAATGGTTTTATAGGTTGAGGTCACTGACGTTTTTCCCTCATCTTTTCTGACTGTTTTTGAGTATTGCATTAAGCTGTGGTCAGTGATGGTCTGGGGAGCCATATCTGGGGAGGGACACACACACATCTAAAGGCTAAGCAACAGCATCCTGACTGCGATTCCATATCAGGATGAAATCTTTGGACCTATTGTCATATCCTACGCTTGTGCAGTTGGTCCTGGGTTCCCCTGGTGCACAATCATGTCTCGTGTGGTGGAAGTATACGAGCAGTTCCTAGAGGATGAAGGAACTGATACCACTGACTTTCCCATGCTCACCTGACCAGCATCCAGTAGAACACCGGACGTGGTCCAGATCATTAGGATCTAATGTGTTTTCAAAGTGATTTGCTTTCATTTTTTTTTAGCAGTGTACATAATTATGTTACAAATGCAGCTATAGTGCATGCAACAATCACAATCACTAATGGCACAAACTCACTGGGAATCTGCAGTATTTCTACAGAGATTCAAAAAAATAAATAAAAAAAACACTAAACATATTAATATGCAAACCTGGTGAAAACTGGTATAATAATCTTTGGACCAACCTGCTGATCTGAACGTCTCTGTGGCTTCACTGTGGCTTCACTGTGGCTCAGTTCTAACTGAGGTCCGAAACACGGTGTGTACACTATCTGAACTAAGTCCATTAGATCCCAGTGTCTGCACACTGATGTGGACAGGGACACTCAGGTCGATATTTTCAAGAATACACTGCACAGACAGAAACAAGACTTACTTTGTGTGCCCTTCTTTCATTCATACTTTGATTTTCTTATTTATCATGACAGGATGGATTTTGTACAGCTGTTGATACCTTGGTGCATGCTGAGCTCATGACAGATTTGTGAAAGTCCCCATCAACATACACCTGAGAGATAACAAGACATAATGAGTACAAGAAAAACACATACAAACGAAGATAATCCTATGTATTGTTTACCTACCCTATAGCCATACACAAACGTGCCATTACTGCATCCCAGCTCATCGAGTGGTGGTCTCTCCCAGCCAATCATAAGGTTGCTCTGACCCACTGTTTTGATGACCTCAATGGAACGAACCTCGGCTGGAGCTTCTGGAGGGGATTGGACACAGAAAAGTCAAGTACAGTTATGCTCTCTGCTGCTTTTATTATTCCCTAGTTATTACTAAACCACACCAAAACAAACAAAGATAGCAGGACTTAATATATCCAGAATTTACTATTAGTTTACTAAACCAAGTGGTATGAACAGTACCTGGCTTTGGTCTTTTTCCTAAACGAGTGAATGTTGTGGCAAACTTGTTCGATCTCTCAGGAGAGCAGTGAGACAGCTGACTGGACTGAGAAACTTCAGGGATAGCACCATCCATTTTAGAAGTCATGTTGAAAGTTGTAACTTCAGGGGCAGTTGATATTTGAGAGGCAGTTGGATCTGAGGAAGTGGCTTTTGGATTAGTAACAGCAGAGTCAAAAGTAGCAACCCTCTGTAGAGAAGCTTTATGCGCGGCATAGGATACATCAGGGATTGCAGTGATTTTCTTTGTAATTTTTGAGGATAATGTTTCATTAGTGCCATTACTTAAAATGGATTTGACATTATTTGCAGCCGGGGTGAAAAGAGTAAAGTTAGAAGAGCTAGAAAGAGCAGATGTGTCCCCTTTAAGGTGATGGTTAGTAAAGATGCTGGGACTGAAGGTTGCATTAACTGATCTAGATGCAACTGCTTCAAAAAGTGTTGGTGACTTGTTAGCGGCAACTGGTTTAGTTGTTACTACTGGAGTGTGTGGAGCTTGGCTCATAGCTGTGGTGACTGTGAGAGAGTTGATCTGTGCATTATTGAAACTCAAGCTCAGCGTCTTAGTCTGAGAGGCTTTGTTCAGGTCTGCAGGAGCTGACAGTGATGGACTCCTCCTGGGGTCCTGTCCTCTTCCTCTGCTCTTTGGAGCCTTGGGATGGAGACAGATATTAGAATTCATTAGATATATAAGATCTGATTGGATTTGACCTACCTTACTTTACGTGGAAATAACTTCTAAGTCAGTGAAACTTCAAAGGACAAATTGTAGATTAGAGTGGCTTTTATTTCATATCAGAAAAAAGTAAAAATCTATATCAACCTTTCTGTATAATTCAGCACTAACCTATATTTTTGTTACTCTATGTTAGAAAACTCCTAAGTGTACCTCAAAGCTGCTCCTCAGGGTCTTCTGTAGCTGTTCGTGGAGGTTAAGGATCTTCTCAGGACTACTCAACCTCCTCTTTGGACTGGCAAAGGAGACAGAGGAGGGAATGGTAGGACTCAACAAGTATCCAGTCACACTGGTGGCACAGAGGGAGGACTTCTCTTTCTTTATCTCCGGATGATGAAACACTAATTTCTCTGGTTGACTGGCTCCTTGGGGCGGTCCACCGGCAGAAGGAGACAGCTGTGCCTGGATCGAGAATAGACTGTCTTAGACTTTCACTGAGTCTAAAATTTCTAATGTAAAGTACAGTCTTTGTTTGATAATTTAAGCACTGGCACACTGAGGTCATGTTAGCGTTCCCTAACAAAGAATATTTCAGAGAGTTTTTGCTCTATAAAAATTATCTTTCACTGTAAAAACATAAGACAGACACACTTTTCTGTAAAGCAGTGAAGTGAGAATAAATGCAGGCCTGGCAGAAAACATACAATAAATAACATAACACAGAAATCTGGAACTGAGGTTATGTTCTTTTTTTATAAAAAATATTACAAACTAAGGTTTTAAAATAAGCTTTTATTAATTATATTTATTTGCATTGCCTCACCGGCACTGTATCAGTGATTTCTCGCTCATTTGGTGGAAGAGCAGGTGACGCTGACGCCTGGGCGGTGGCTTGCTCTTGCACTGGTGAGGATGGCACAGATGAGTTGGCGTCTTTCTTTAGCGATCCTGTGAGTACAGGTGTGAATTCACTACCGCAGTCTTGATGATTTCCTGAAGATTCGGTGGAAACTATGGAAATTTCTTTCCCTCTGCCCTCTACTCCAGCTTCAGGTGTGACTCCAGTTTGTTGATGCTTTTTTACAGAGGTGGATACAACGGGGCAGGTCCGATCAGTTATGAATTTACTGGTGCAGCTTTTATATTTTGAACTAAATTCAGGAGTAAACCCACTAGCGTAATCCCAGGTCTTTGTGTTATTTTCCAATGTGAATGCTGCAGTGTACTCCTGCAGAGCGGCATCGCTGAGCAGATGCTCGACCTGCTGTGTGAGGTAGGGGTTCATACAGCCTTGTCTCTGCAAGATCTTCATCATCTGATCTAATAAGCTGTTCCTCTCCTGACACTTCACCACTAGGCAAGACAGCTTGGCCTGTTATTGGACAAAATACCTGACAGTCAGAACGAACCACTAAAATCTGTTGAGCAGAACCTGAACATAAATCTAGTCTTTATTTCCTCACCTTTAAAGGCGGTATATCCAAGTCTGTCTGGCTTTTCCTTTTCAGCAGCGCATCATACTACAAATAAGTAAAATTTTAAACATGACAATTGTTCATTAAGTATAAAGAGAGAACAGTTTATTACTTAAACTTAGATGCAAAACTACAGCTGACCCACCTTAGCTCTGATGTCATTGTAACGTGCCCTGAGTGAGACAAGAACAGTATTAACGTCATCCCTGCTGCCTTGTCCTCTTTTCAGAGCTATATACTCCGAGTTCAGCTCCTCTAGAGCAACAGTCTGTGGGGTTTTACACACACACATCACATCAACACACACACAGACGACTTATGAGTACAACTGTCTCCAGCCAAGAATTAGAATGTGTCAGTGTATTACAGTCTAGTGCAACATATCAGCATCATGATAATGATTTAAGTTTAACGCTAATTTGTTCAACACATACGGCCACTTAGAAGTATTTTATGATGTATAAGAATCCAAATAACAAAGGCATTTTGGCATTCTTACCTTGGCTTTGAGCTGAGCTGTGAGGATGTTATATCGCTCCTCTGTTTGAGCCTTGAGTGACAGCATGTCAGTCTTCTCCCGGAGCAGGCCTGTCAGTTTGTTCTGCAGCTCCTTCACCTGCAGAGACAGCTGCTCTTTAGGTCTAACGCTTAAACTTTGTGTACAAAATTAGCTGAAAGGCCTCAGAGACAAAAAACACACTGAATGATTAAAATTCTTGATGGATTTTCATGTAGTACAGCCACGTCTAAATTATTCAACACCTGCAGTACCTGAACTCTGCTTTTTAATCATTTCACCAATTGGTGGTGAAACCCAATTAAGCTTCTGGGAACTCTAATACAACTATATTTGATTCAACTGTGAAGCCAATATAATTGTTGCATGTGTGGGTTTAAGATGAGTAACAAAGAGGAGGGACAGAGTTCGAGGCAAAGACACACACTTGGAAAAAGGTGCAAAAGAAAGAACAGCTTTTCTTTGAAGGGATGTTTGAAAACAGCAGGTGAGAAAAACGACTATTTCTGTGAAGGACTTAGAAGAAGGGCTAGAAGGAGGCGAGAATAAAAGTATCCTCAAAGACTATAAATGAGTAGACTTGAAAGGCAAAGGTGTAAACTTTGGAAACTTCAGCACACTCCAATCTAAACCAAAAAGAACATAAAAGTCGACTCGAATGTGCAAGACAAAATGTAAATAGGACTTTAAAGCTCTGGGGGGTTTTCTTTATGGTGTGATTAAACTCTATTTCTTAAAAATTAAGTCCAGTGTGCCTGTTTTAAGAAGTATAAAGTAAGCCGCTCCTGTTGTGGAGATGCTTTGTGGCTGCAGGAACTGGTAAACTTCACTGTTACTGGCATTTTGTTTTTCTATTGAAGCGCGTAAAATTAAAGCCCTGTGATCAATACGTTTTCCAACAATCCAGTCAACCAATCTTGAAATGTCCTTGGAGACTCAACCAGTTATGTTCGAAAATCAAATCTTCTTACACTAATTATATAAGTTTTGCACTTTTTTAACATGTAGAACATGTTGCAGATTTAGGGGCTGGTATCATTTTGACTGTATCTGTAAATCTAGTTGAATACCTGGGTTGTGAGGTTGTAATTTTCCTTCTTGATTTCTTCCATCTGATTTTCAACATCTGTGAGCTTCATCGCGTTTTCAGCTGCTTGGCTCGCCTTTCTCTCCACCTCCTCCCTCCTCGTTTCTGAATGACGCAGTTCACCCTGAAGCCTCTTGATCTGAAGATATATACAAAATGAGGAAAGTGTGGTTTTGAAACATATATTATGGCTCTCTAAGAAAATAATATGATGACAAGAAGGATGAAAAAAATCTGCATAATACAATTTTTCTAAACTAATAACAAACTCGCTTAAACCCACCTCTGCACGGCTCTTGTCCATTTCCTCCCGTGACCTATTTAGCTCTGCTCCCAAAGTTTCAATCTCTCTCATCAGATCATTTTCTTCCTGCTATAAATCAAAAAATTTGATGCCTCAAAAATCATGCCATGATACTGAAAGGATATTCTGTAAACTGACACAACAGGCCCTGACATCATGCACAAATGCACTCCATTCTCAATACCTGTATTAAGTTTCCACCACGGTTATTAGTCTGGCATCTTTGTGTAGCATAATCTGCAGTCTCAGCAGGATTCTCACTCTTCTTCGTCAAACCAGCGCTGCTTGAGTTCAACATCTGCTGCTTTTGATTCCTCTCCTCTGTTTGTTTTTGGATGCTGAGACCTTGTAGGCTGTCTCTTTCCTCCCTAAGGTCTTGAATTACCTGCATTATCTGCTCTTCTGCTTGTTTCAAACAACGGACTGAATGTTCAGTTCTTCTTTTTTCTTCCTCCAAGCTGCTTACTGACTTCATCAACCTGTCGTGTTCTTCCTTTAAACTGTGAGATATTTGCTCCTGGTCTCTCTTTTCCTTCAGACACTTAAGAGAATCGGTTAGTTTGTCTCTCTCTTGTTTCAGACACAGCACTGTCTGGCTTAACTGGTCGCTTTCTGTCTGTAAACTCTGCAGTGACTTCATTATTTCCTCTCGCTCTTCTTTTCCACTTGAGAGAAATTCTAATATTGCCCCTTTATCTCTTTCAAGTGCAGATAAAGACTTGGTTAGCTGCTCTTTCTCCTCTTTTTGGCCGTTTATGGACCTTTTAAAGTGTTCTCTTTCATCTCTCAGCCCACAGACTGCCCTGCTCAGCTGCTCTTTCTCTTGTTTAAGGTCAGCCAGAGCTTTAGAGATGTGGTCTTTTTCCTCCTTCAGTCCCCATACTGTCCGAGTTAATTGCTGTTTCTCTTCTGTCTGTACTTGGACTGACAGAGCTACTTCTCTTTGCTGCTCTCTGAGTGAATTTATGGATTTAGTCAATTCTTCTTGGTCTGTTTTGAGGTTCTGGACTGAACTGGTCAGCTGGGCTGCTTCATCTTTTTGTGAATCAAGATGAAGATGATTTTTTTGTGAGCTGCTTTTTAGTAAGTCACAGAGATTATTATGCTGACTACCAGATACTGATCCTGTTTTCGTAGAGTCAGTTTCTTGATTGAACATCAATTGTGAAGCTTCTTCTCCTTGGACTAACTTCTGCTGCAGATCCATGATGGTGTTCAGATCATCCTCAGTCTTCTTGGTGAGTTCTGAGATCAAACACCCCTGTTCCCGGTTCTCCTGCTCCAGCCTGACCTGATCCTCTTCTAGCTGGGAGATACGCTCCATCAGTTGGGTTTGCTGCTTTGTGATGTCATCCTCTTTGCGCTCAATGTGAGCCAAAAGCTCCTGGATCCTCTCTGCCAATGCCTCGTTTTCCTGATTCAGGCTTTGGATAAGATCATCCTGGGCAAGAGCAAGAATGTTGCCATCTTGGGTAGGAGATGACCTGGGTTGATCATTCCCACCATAAGTAGAGGGTGTGTTAATCTGTACAGAGATACAGAGTTTGATCAGTGATATACTGGATGTCTTTGGTGGAAAATAAAAATGATAAGACTACTAAACCATGTGTAAAATACCTTTTCTGCTGAAGACCTCTGCTCAGTCTCGGCCTCTAGTTCCTCTGCTTGCTTCCTGAGTTGTAACTTCAGCTGAGCATTTTCCTCAGCTTTCTCCTTTAGCTGACTCTGTGTGTGCTGCAGAGCAACCTTCAGGTTGTCACGTTGCTCCTGAAGCGCTTTAAGATCTCTATCTAACCCCAAGCTCCTGTAAGCTTCCCTCAGGGCATCAGATTCCTCACTGGGGCTCTCTTCTACGTTTAAGTTCCCTTCAGAGCACCAGCTTCCAAGTTTAAACTCATCTATTGATTCTGTAGTCAAGGAAAGTGACTTGAAGTTGGCACTGGATTCAGACCCGTAGTGAAACAGGTTTATGGGATGACTTTTAGTTGGCATTTTTGATTTAACTGCTGAGGAATAATGCTCTGTGCTGCTCTGTGTGCTCTCTGCTGTCGCCTGGTGGTGAACAAGTGGAACCTCTGATGAATAAGGCTGCACCTGCACAAAAATCACAATTTTAAAATATTTGACAAAGTCGATAGAATAACAACAATTCTTATAACAAAGAATTGTAAAGTTCCTATGCTTCCTTCAACTATGGGAAATACTGATAATTTTCACACTGCAAAACATTTTAATTAATTAACAATTAACACTGGTAGCCTAAGTTCACAAATAGGTGATAATAAGTGAATACATTAAAAACAGCAGTTTGTCTCCAAACCGGCATCAGTAAGTCGTATATGTTCTGATATTTAGATATCAGTAGTGTCCTGAACTCCTGATGTCCCAGAAGTAAATACTCGGGAGGACTCTTTGTACTTAAAACTTTAAAGGAACTTGAAATATGGAACTTCTCCTGCTGTAATCAAGCTTTATTTTCAGAGAGCACAGTCAGACTACCTAATTAAGTTATTATTATAGTAGTATATTATAGATAGATAGATAGATAGATAGATAGATAGATAGATAGATAGATAGATAGATAGATAGATAGATAGATAGATAGATAGATAGATAG
>NW_005187409.1:6718904-6720408 GCF_000239375.1 Pundamilia nyererei | reverse complement strand
AAGCGGAAGCAAATGGATGGATGGATGGAATATTAATTGGATCCTACAAACCTCTCCTGAGCAAGCCACTGATGGCTGTCCCGTGGCAGTGGAATATGAGAAAATGTTGGCAGTCCCAGAATTAACAGCCAGACTGGAGTTGGGTGTGCTGGTCTCAGGATTCAGGCATGCGGATGATTGGCTTGGTATGTGGTTAGCCGAATCCCTGAGGACCTGCTGCAGTCTTAGGTTCTCCTCTCTCAGGTGTTCAAGCTCCTCCAATAGCGAGTTCTCAGATAGTTTCAGCTGATGGATCTCTGACTTCATCTCATCCACGGTGCAGCTGAGGAAGTGGTTGCTCTCCTGGGCCTCCTGGAGCTGCTCCATTAGTCTCTTCCTCTCAGTCATCCTCTCCTCCTCTCTCTCCAGCAGTACTCTGAGATCCTCCTGCAGGCTGACAATGAATCCTTGTAACCTTGCCTCATTTGAGGACTGTTTTGTGTCACTGTTTCTTCCTCCTCCTATGCTGTTCTCTGCTTTTCCCTCATCGCCCTTTCGCCTTTCTTCTCTCTCAGTTCCAACACTTGGCTGCCATTTCTTTCGCCTCTCTTCCTTGGTCTCCTCTTCTCCTTCGCCCTCTCCCCTCATGGAAGATAGCCTGTCTTGTTCTTCCAAGCACTGCACAGTACCACCAGTGATTCGGACTGCTCTGATAGTTGTCATACCAGTGGCGGCACTCACAGTCATGTCAAGTAGCTGCTTTTCTAAAGTGTAGATGCGATTCTGCAGGCTCTGCTCTCTCTCCCAGGCCAGGCTGAGCTTGTGTTGGAGTTGGGTTTTAAAGTTTTCAAAATACTGGGCCTGTCGACTCATCTCTCCCTCTTTGGCCTTCAGTTGCCTCTGACAACGCTGCAGTCGCTCCCTCCACACTCGCTCCTCTCGCTCCTTCTCCTGAGTCTGAGAGAGACAGAGAACAGAATCTTGCTTGATAACATGTTCTACAAGCCTAGTTTGTGTGCTAGTATTTGTAGTAGTAACAGTCTTAGCTGTATATGATATCTATAAGACATATATCATCAGCTGTATTTGTTTTACTGTACAGTGGCAAACTAACTACTTTAAATAAGTTTCCATCATTCAAACTTCTTAAAGATACCTAAAAGATAAAGTAATGTAATCTCAACAAAGATGATAAAAAAAACTCTATGCTCACTATCACACTAGCATGTTGTTGTTGTTGCTGCTTTTTTAATTTAACCTTTATTTGACCAGGAAAAGAATAGAAATCTCGTTTACAAGAATGTCCTGGCCACAAAAGAGAGCAGTACAATCATACACTTCATACACCAGACAGGCAATAGAAATAAAACACAGACGCAACCAAAAATGATAAACTTCAGTGTCAATAAAAATGAATACCTTAGTGATACCTTAGCTGCAAATTTGAATGCTCTTTTTCCAAATTCAGTGCAAATGTTTGGTATAGACAAAATGAATGAATCTTGGGACCTAAGACAATAACCTC
>NW_005187409.1:6717290-6718884 GCF_000239375.1 Pundamilia nyererei | reverse complement strand
AGCCTCTCATTCATATCTGAAGTACATATTACTCCCATCTTCTAAAACTTGCATATTCAAAGCTGTAAATGTATTTTATATTTTCTACATCAGTGACCCACTGAATCTCTCAGACAGCACTCACCATGGTCCTGACCTCCTCCCTGAGCATGTGGAGTCTCTGGTCCAGCCTCTGGGAGTGATGCATGTTGGGGAACTGAGAGGCAGACGCTAGCTGATATAGCTGCAGCAGGAGGCTCCTCTCTGACGTCTCCAACTCTCTGATCCTTATCAAATAGCAAAACAAGATCGCATTACGTCATCTTAACACCGTATAATATCATATAAATGAGCTTTTAAACGTTAAACTGTCTCTGATTAAAAAAAAATTGATTCAGTTTTATCTCCTAACATGGCAGTAGATGCAGTGAGTAGTTTTCAGAGGTGCACTCTCAAGCTTGCATGCAGTGCAGTCAGGTGTGTGTGATACGTGATATTATGTTGGCCAAAAGTGAGCGTACAGTAGCAGATGTGTGTGTCACTGGATCCCCTCTCACCCAGTCTCTCACCTGTTCCTCAGGTAGCTCTCAGGCTGGATGGCTGAAACCGCTCTGTGCTCCAAGTCCTCCACTCGATCACACAGCACACGCAGGTCCACATCAGCTCCTACAGAGTCCTTTACCATGGCAACTGAAGTGCATCCGGTACCTGCTGAGTCTGACGAGGTCATGTGATCCTCCATTGGGTCAGCTTATTCCCACTAAGTTAATTTCACCTGCAGTACAAGAACTGCCGGTGTCAAACTCAATTCTTAAAAAAACTAAAACTCATACACGTTTTCATACATTCATTTTGGCAGCTTGTATGTTTCCAGTTAACAACTCTGTCACATTTGTACAGACTATAACTAAGACAAACACAGACACACACAATAAAGATACATGCACTTAAAATACAGTCATGTATTATTCACACTGTCAACAGCCTGGAAGCAAGTTGTTGGACACACAATAATCTATCAGGTTACGCCTCCTTCTAATCATCCACTCCCATCCTGCACCTCCTACTGTACCACACTGGACAAACATACAAAAGATTTATGTCATACAATCACTTCAGTTCAACAGTTTGTGTCTGCACTGATGATTGCTCCTGGACATAGTGTGCGTTGATTAATATCGTTGATTGAATATTGTTTGAAGATATATACAAAAAAAACATGAACCTAAACATTTCGAGGGACGGTCCACTCCAAAAATTAAACAAGCACCAATTTTTCTCTTTTGTTTGTAGTGTTTTTTATTTATCTATTGTTTTGCTCTGAGTTATCCTGGCTTGGAAATATCAGCTATGGAGATTTGTGGCACCTCTTAAATATGATGGAAACAGAGGTTTTGTGGTAAAAAAGTACATTTGCTAAATATCTCTTTTGCAGAAATCATGATTGCAATACTAAAAAGACATCCACAAACCAGATTCATATTGAAAGACTGTTTCCTTAATACCAAAAAGAAGGTGCAGAAAGATGCATGCAACTACCAGTGACACGGGGTGTCTGCTTATACAGTGGGGCAAAAAAGTATTTAGTCAGCCACCGATTGTGCAAGTTCCCCCA
>NW_005187409.1:6665531-6716900 GCF_000239375.1 Pundamilia nyererei | reverse complement strand
TGGACACACAATAATCTATCAGGTTACGCCTCCTTCTAATCATCCACTCCCATCCTGCACCTCCTACTGTACCACACTGGACAAACATACAAAAGTTTTATGTCATACAATCACTTCAGTTCAACAGTTTGTGTCTGCACTGATGATTGCTCCTGGACATAGTGTGCGTTGAGTAATATCGTTGATTGAATATTGTTTGAAGATATATACAAAAAAAACGTGAACCTAAACATTTCGAGGGACGGTCCACTCCAAAAATTAAACAAGCACCAATTTTTCTCTTTTGCTTGTAGTGTTTTTTATTTATCTATTGTTTTGCTCTGAGTTATCCTGGCTTGGAAGTATCAGCTATGGAGATTCGTGGCACCTCTTAAATATGATGGAAACAGAGGTTTTGTGGTAAAAAAGTACATTTGCTAAATATCTCTTTTGCAGAAATCATGATTGCAATGCTAAAAAGACATCCACAAACCAGATTCATATTGAAAGACTGTTTCCTTAATACCAAAAAGGAGGTGCAGAAAGATGCATGCAACTACCAGTGACACGAGGTGTCTGCTTATAGCACCGTGACAGGATGTAAGCATTAACGGTGTCCCACTCAGCTGAACCGTTATGGTAGCTATTTGCATGCCACTTCCACCTGGCAGTGTATTAGTTTAGCTGAAAAAAGAGTTCCTACTTGAAACTATTCACGAAAAGGTTTTTGAGATTTCTGGCAATCAAGTGTGGCAAATGTGTAACAGTGCAATTACATAAATCAGTGGTAGTGTTATTAGAAATTCAATCATTTACAGATTTCTTGTAATCTAAAAATAGACAAAGTCACAAAACCTTAATCGAAGCCATCCTTGGTGACAAATTTGCAAAGGAGTATTTCTGAAAGGTGAAGTGAAACAACAAACCTGTTTTTGCGTTTTCACCGTTCGTTCCTTTTCAGTGCGTCAAGAAACCTCCAAATAGTTCAGCTCCTGCTCAGCGAACTTAGACGCACTGCTGTTTCCTTAGAAACGGCACAGACGTTGGACTTTGCCAAAATCCTCCATATCCAGTTGGCGCTCAGCTTGTTCACCCTGTCAGTCAGCCTTGTGCTTTCATTCTTCTTCTCCTCTCTCCATTTGTCCCCTTCCATTGTCCTGCTTGGCATTCCTTCAGCTGAGGCTGTGGCTCTTCTTGCGTTTGTAAATCTTCTGATTCAGATTTTTCCCTCGTTAAATCAAAGTGTTTGCTTTACAGAGGAGTTGGGGTTTTATGTTCCAGGTCCAGGGATCACTATAACAGATGTTACTTATAAATAAATCTCACTTTCTTCTCATGTATATCTGGTTATTTATTAAATTTTCAAATATGTTTGCATTCCAGTCTTCTGCAAAAGTGCACATTTATCAAAAAGGCCATAAGGTTTAGTTGAACTGTCTACAAATGCATAAAAAACAATTAGGTTTTATCTCATCTTCGCTCGCCACCACAGCACCTTAACACCTAAGAAAAAGAAAAGAAAATTTGAACTCTTTCCTAAGAATTATTGGCAGGCATCAAAACTGTGCCGAATTCTAGTATTATACAGTTACTTCTACCTGATGTGGGTCCATGGGCATTTTCATTAAGGCCAAAGAATAAATGCTAAAGAGAAAAATAAAAAGAGGAACAAAAACTAAAGGAACACAAGAGGTTTAATCAACAGGTGAGGAAAGAGAGAGAAGAAAAAAGTGACAAAAAGTTTAGAAAACACCACCGCACAGAAGATGTCATTGATACCTTGCACTAATAAAAAACAAGTCAAATTTGAGTGTGTACCTTTTCCTCTATTTCCTTTATTTGTCTCTTTTGCAAGTCAATCCTGTCCTCCAGCTCTCTTATTCTCTGCAACAAAAAGACAGAAGTGGTTAGCTCGTGGCCACGCGAAACACATCTGATTGATTCTGACACAATCATTTCCTCAGGTGCAACAACATTTCATTTCATTTCTTTATTTATTTCACACATGGTTCAACAGTTAAGTTAGGCTGCTATCAATCTATTCCTGCAGACACTCCAAATATTCTTCTGACTTTCCCATCATGCCATACTGTCTCCATGGCAGCTGTTGGAATGAGCTGCCATGGCAACTGAAGAGCAGATTTAACAGTGACACTGTTTGAGACTTAAAAGCTGAGTGGCTTCATCAGTGACTCGGTTCTTTGTTCCTAACATATTAGTTTAAATAGCTTTCCACTGTGAGTGCTCACTATACAGTACATAAATACAACTGAGGCAGGCAGGCATATTTTAAAACAAATACATGACATTTTGAAGTTAATATCCTGTGCAGCAAATCAAATTGAGGTTGAGGTGAATGCTCCAGTTAAATATCACTTCTTAACTACAGAGAAATTGGAACGAGTGTTAATAAAAGCCACACTGTGGGGACTTTTTAAGTGAGCATAATTCTCAGAGTTATTATTGTAAAATATATCACAAATTAAATCAGATGCATTTCTCGGACCTGCAAACATGTTGATTTCTAATCGGTTCAGTAGTTTGAGCATATTAATTAGTAGATACATTAAAAATGTGCAGTAAGTACGGTTAGAGGATATTTTGTTAGTGAGTTAGAGTACATGTAGTGTCATGTAGTCAATGGATAACACAATGCCAAAAGCCATGGGTGTAAAGTATCGAAAGGGCTGCTGAGTGGAGGGATACTGAAGGTGTCAGGGTATTCAGATCACAATGAAACACACAAACACTCACACAAATCCAAGGTCATTCTGTCTCATCTTTCCACTCACCCACTTTTACATATGCACTTACAGATAGAGTTACAGGTAGCACGTACAGGGATACTGCATCTTTTTCAAAGCACCAGAGATCTGGTGGGGTTATAAGTTCCAGACAGGTACCAGGGGTCAGATTCAGGGAGGGCAGGACTCAACAACCTGACTGGGTTTGTTTTGAGCCTTACCTGCTGGGCCTGCTGTAGGAGCTCCATGCGCTCCTGTAAGATTTGACTGTCATACTGCCGGCTCTGCCGGAGAATCTGACGCCGCAGCTTGTCCACGGCTAGCCTCAGCTCCTCCCTCTGCCTGTCTGTCAGCGACTCAGCCACCGCCTGGCATGCCGGCTGCTCCTGCTGCAGAGCGCTATACAGCGTGGCCTCCAACTCCTCGATCCTCTGCACAGCCAGCCACATATACACACATACATGTATACACCCACACACACACACACACACACACACACGGACGTGCACATGCACATGCAGGAACACACACAGGCATGCACAAGCACAAACAAGGGAATACACATATGCACACAAACACACAGACACATACACACAACACTGTGACCATGGCAGATATGGGGAACACTTTTCCACTTTACATTGAGGGCTATTCAACCTTGGTTTTTACATGGTCACTTGATTTGGTTAACAACACAAACTGTGCTTTTCTTTACACATTGTTCAAACAACAAATTCCAAGTAAGAACCAAGATCAGCCCAACACAATATCGAGTGGGACTATAAACACAAAGCAACACCAAAACTGACCAAGTAAAATGGTTAGAATTATATGGCGAATGATCTAAGTGTTAACTTCTGTTATCTGGCTACAGTCTAGTTAAATCAGTGGAAGTGGAGAATGCTTTAAGATTCATGCTTTAAAAATATATAATTAAAACCTTATTATTAAACTCACTCTTTTAACTTTCTCCTGAGCAACTTTAAATAGGATATTCATAAATGAATTATATCATATCATCATACTTTCTCAAATCAAGAGAGAGTAAATCTGATCGAGGTTTAGGTCATAAACAAGTGGCCACGTATCCCGGCCAACTGAGTGGCTAAGATTATTAAAATAATTTAGACTTCAGTGGTAAAAGATGCAGTATCCCAACACAATGTAGCAAATTTTACCTTGATGGAGCATGTTGCATTTTTGATGGTTAACAGGGTCCTAGATGTTTATCTCATGCTGAAATGATAATGCTGCACCCCTGCATTCCTGAATTACTTTATCATCAGCCATTATAAGTAAAAATATACACAATGGTAAGCAGTAGATATGTCTGTGTTCATATGCAGGTAAAAGCACGCTGTGTATTATTGCTCCAAGCTTCGTACCATGTAGGCTTGGTCCAAGGCCTGCTTCCTGTAGTCCAACTCCTCCTCAAGGAATCCTTTCTGCTTACTAAACAGCTCCTGCAATAAGATGTTATAATCTATAATGCAGGGCTTGGTAGAAGGTAGCATGTTGTACATAGTAGTATAGTTATAATTACGTATTAGTCTTGATAAGTTCTTTGACATAATAACAACAGGAGACTATAATATTAACACGCTGCTTTGAATATGTTGTAGAAAGCTGAATTTTATGCATTTGTAGGTAACTTTCTCACCTTGTCATTTTCCAAGTCGATCATCTTCTGCGTGAGGGCAGCCTCAGTGCTGTCTATCTGCTTCAACCACTGCAAATGAAGACACAGAAAGGTGTGGGATTCACATTTTGCTTCTATAAGATTAATCTAAATTAAACAAAAAATGAGTTAAATGAAATCCGTCTTTATCTTCTTCTTTTGCCTCTCTCACCCCTTCTCTAGCATCTTCTTCTGTTGCACTGAGCTTCTGCATATCCTCCTTTACCACCTCCATGACTCTTCTATGTGGTCATTCTCGTTTATTTCGTGCCTGGCAGCTCGATCTTTATCATCCTTTTGTCCAATATATCAATCTGCACATGTCCAAACCAACTCAAGTTTGCCACTCTTACGGTGTCTTCCAATCATACATCATAGCAGAGCTCACAACAATCTGTTTTACTCTTGCTGCTATTCTTCTCTCACAAATCACCCCTGACACTCAACTCCACCCACAACACCCTATCTGCACTCTCTCCTTCACCTTGTGCACTGTCCATTGCTCGGGATGTTTAACCCAGCCAAGGGGTGTGGCACAAACCAATGTACTCTTAGTGCCAGTCCCATGCCTGGATAAACGGGGAGGGTTGCATCAGTGAAGGCATCCAGCATTAAATCCTTGCTATATCAAATATGCAGGCTTGAATGAAATGGCTTTGCTGTGGTAACAGGGTGTTATAGCAATGTTTGTCCACTGTGTGTCAGAAAAGAGAAACTTTCCACTCACCTTTTCACAGAGTGAGATCACAGTCCCTGCTTGGATCACAGCCACCTGCTCTTCATTTCTGAGATTCTTTAGAAAATACAACATTGACAAAGACTCATTAGAAATTTTAAGACTAAAGTGATTTTTCTACAGTGGGTTCGAACTCACCCCATTATCTCCCAGAATATCCAACTTCTTCATCAGTTCAGGAATGATTACATCCTGCAAAAACCCCCAAACTAAATCATCAAGGCTGTTATATTAACTGTGCAGGTACTCAAGAAAGCATTTAGAAGAAAGGTTCTAGTTTGTTTGTTTTTTACTAGTGCATTCACCTTGACTCCCTCCTGGTGGCAGTAGACTTGCAGGGCACTGCTACTGTTCTCAGGGAACGCAGACATGTGGAGATTGAGGGCAGGTGATCTGCGTTCCCTTTCCTATGTATGCAAACAATGTGTTAATATTCACACATAATGTCAGCTATGCAATTATTCATTGTACCACGGGCAGTTCTGATCAACAAAAAGGAAAAATAAATGGTGGTGTAAGTCAATGACACTATGCAAAATGGCAGGGAATGAGGGATTTACTTACATGACAATGACAATATGATCAGGATCTGCCAAAGGAGGGCGGTGAAAACCGATGGAAAAGGGGTCAAAGAAACCAAGCCAACAGAATAACATGCTGAAACTCTAAATTAAGCCAGTGACGTGTCATTTCCCAACATTGAGATACAACTGCTATTTAAACTGATGGAGAGTGGACTCCATCAGGGTGATGGGACTTTAGAAATAAAAAAATATCATCTTAATAGTATGGTATGCAAATTCTTATTTTTTTAAAAGAAAAGGAAACAAAAGCATAATTCCATGGGATCCGTCCTCATTTTGTTCATATACATCAACTTTCAAATTGTGAAAAATACAACAACAGAAAATTGGGATATGCATGCAAAAATGAGACAAAATGAAGAAAAATGGGAGTGGATGGTGAACTTAAATATATTTTTATTTACTTAAAAATTATATTCTTGACAAAACATTTCTTCATTGACAAAAATATTCAATTTCAGTAAAGGGTAAGGTACACAGCTGCCATGCAAAACAAGGAAACACAGATGCATACAGTGAAGAACTGAGCAGTGTGTTTAAGGCTATGTCTGTCTGTCTGATGAGTCACTGTATATAGGTCTTGCGTCTGGAGCTGAGATTGTTGTTGTCACCTCCTGGTGACAGTATGATGTTGGCACAGTCTCTTACTTCCAGTTCAAGGACTCTGAATTCCAGCAGCTCATTTTGGTCCCGAGCATCCTGAACCTCAGCCTGCAGCCGGGACTCCGCCTGCTGCAGCGCACTCATCTGCAAACACAACAGATTCGTTACACATACTAAACACTATGAAATGTTTCAAAGTCTTGTTTGTAAATATTGAGGACAGTGTCCAAGATGCCAAAAGTCTGTTCACCGTGCACAATATGTAATAGACTGTATAAAGAAGATGGACAAAGCCACTCTAGCTGCAATGCTTTGTCAGTTTCTTGCAATTTTGAAACCATATATAAAAATTGTGAGTGAATCTGACTGTGAAACTGAGAGACACTGCACACTTGTACTGGCATCAATCAAATAGGCCCACTCTTACAAATAATATGTTTGAGGTTTCTTTTTTATTTTAATGTGGGCCAAAGTTTTGCAAAAGAACATAATTTTATATTAAAATAATTACCTAGTGATTAAGTCCATAACATCATCTGGAAATTGTTAACTTAGATCACTGATCAAGGGAGCTGAGGGTTATTTCCAATCGACTTCTATAAAGCCTGACTTATTTTTTGAGCCAAAGGATCTGCCCCCTCCTGGCCATTAGACAGAATGCAGACTTAAGGAACTGCATTGACTTTGCTTTCTGTGTCTATAACTACAAACTTTACAGCACATCTTTACAGCTGTTACTCTCGTGCATACATTTTAAATTGTGTATTTACTTTTAGTTATCTTATAAATGTTATCAATTTTTTAATCAACTGAGAGTTACATAGATAATTATCTTTTAAACGGCTACATTAACTAACTCTGTCACTATTTTCTCAGTAAAAGTTTTTATTCTGCTTATGTTTATACAAAATATAACGTTTTCAGAGGTGGTTAATAAAGAACACATCTGATCATGAAAATCAGGTATTACAACTAGTACTGAATGCCTTGATATAGAAGGCTAATCTAATGTACCTTCTCACGCAGTTCCTGGTTGGTCCTGAGCAAGTACTGCTTCTCCTCTACCCACTTTGAATCCTGCCATAACAACCAAACACAACATGAGCGAGAAATGACACTGGCAGGAACAGAAGAGGATTTAAAGGATCTGCAATGACATAGTGTGATGAACAAAACTCCCATCCCTCAAACTTGCAGCTTAAAAGACACAAGCAAATGCAAAACAGACACAAAAAAGATAGCACAGGGTGGCAGGAGCACAAGTTTATTGATGCAGACAAATGAAGCCAAATCAGATAACCAAAGCAAAAGAGCTGCAATCACAGGCAACAAGAGTTCACAGCAACATGAGGACCAAATGGCAATCTGAGATGAAAAACAGCAGCAAAGCGAGTCAGAATACCAGCTGGATCAAGCCACAGGCAACATGCAGTAACTCAATGAAATGCTTCACAAAAAAGTAAACAAAGTGTCCTGATATGAACTCGGCATGATAAATTCAGTGATTCTCTCACTACTTTCTTTAAGCAAAAAAAAAAGCCAGAGGCTTTCCTACTACACATCCAGTGGTTTGGCTTACTTCTCAGACCAAGATGCCTTTCGTACACATCAAATAACCAAAATCAAGTTGTATTAAGTGAGTATTTTCATGTTTTAACAGAAAGTTATATACTACCACATGAAAATCTTATGTGTTAATCTATACAAAGCTAAAATGAATCAAGGTGGTTGAAGTGTTTAATCTGTGATGAGTAACTCAGACACAAGTATTTAAAATAAAACACCATCATCGGTAAGGGCAGAGGGTGAAGGAGAGAATGCAGGCACAGCACTGACATCACACATGCAGGAAGTGACATCACAGGAATCTGCGGCAGACCTGGTCAGCAAAGCGCCAGCCAAGGAGCACAGCAGCCAGACAGACATGCAGGAGGCCCAGTGAGAGCAGGACCAGTGAGCTTCTGTCCCCATCCACTGTCTTTATTACCTGCCCCCGCTCAGCCAGGGCCTTCTCCAGATCCACGATCTTTGCCTGGCAGCTGCTGAGCTCCACCTGCAGCTGCTCACGGGTCTGTGGGCGGGAAAATGAGCCATCAGAGACTTAAATCCAAGTACAAAAGGAATGAATAGAGCAGACTGAGAAAACCATAATGAGGATCTATGCTCTAAATATTTTCTTGAATTGGAAGTTAGACTTGTACGTAGCACATTTGGAAGGTGGCAGCAGATACGAACCCTGGCCTCCCTCTCTGCATCCAGAGACCCCCCAGTCTGCTCCTGCAGGAGAGCGTAGGCCCGCTGAAGAGCCTGGTACTCTCTAGTGAGCTGACGAAAACGAAGCTCTGACTCCTCACGGGAAATGCTCTGTGATATCAAAGAGCGAATGTGTCAAATTAACACATAAAGCTTCACCCTTTACTTTTTCATAATCACATATATTAATCTGCAAATTACTGTTAACGTTCCATCTTACTTTCTTCTGATTTATTAACCCAAGATTTATTTTCCACATCTTGAAGCTGTTTAAGATGTTAAGATATTTCTTTCAGTGGATACAAAAGGACTTTCCTACCTCTTCCAAGTCCTCCTCTGGAGTTGCAGGCGTGCGGTCAGTGAGGTCAGTGTTATAGGAGGTCAGTGAGGAGGTTTCAGAGTCTATCGACTCCTCATCAAATCCAAAATATGTCTCCACAACATGCCTCTGCAGAGAGCAGTGGAGGGGGGGAAAGGGTTAAATCAACCTCAGCTCTACACATATGTTATTCTGCGTATCAACAGTTGGAAACAAAAACAATTATTATCCAGAACTATACTGCATCTGATTTCAGCTTAGGAAACTTTTAAACCAAATATTGATGTCATCAAACCCAAAAGAAATCCAATTACTTTTGCAAAGTAAGAGGAAAAATGACTAAAAGTTCAAACTTGTTAAATCTAGACACGGTCATTCAGTCAGTAATCTCATTTTAAAAAACTTAGACTGAATGACTGCACTGACTGTTTACTTTTTTTTGCTTTTAACTTTTCCAGACTCCAAAGTGCTTACCATCATGTTTATAAGTCATTTCCTGGCAACCAGAGAAATAAAGGCAGACCAGGGCACACAGGCAAATGAAAGAAGAGAAATAGAGGATAAAGAGGATGTACTCTGTCATGTTGTTGCCAGGCCAAAAAGTAAACTACAAATAATATCTTAAATATACATCTATCATATCTTCAAAAACACCAGCAGATCTAAAAACTGAAGTGCAGCCCATAAAGTACAACAGCTTTTTTTGTCACTCCTAAACAAAATCTAAAAAGCCGACAACAAAGCCTCTGGTTACAATCAAACTCCTACGAAAAAAAATGGTCAGTGTCTGGGTTTGTCCTAAAAAGGAAAGCTAAATTTCCAGGTGCAAGTCCAAAAGCCAAGCTGCTGTGCCCCAATTCAGTGCTGAACCTGCCAAGCTAACAAACTGGTTCCAGGAGGAGGAGGAAGAAAATAAATGTCATGCATCTACAAACTCCTCCTCCTAGCAACATCGCAGACTCTAAAATGTCCCCTGATGTATTAGCCCAAACATGCACACACAAGTACTTAGCAATTATTTCTTTCAAACTCTGTCACCTCAGCCAATTAGATATTGTCATCCCTTTAATCCCTTTGGCACAGATAAAAGCATGAAATGCTGCATACAGCTTGCAGTTTCTGTGATGCATGTCCAGTCTCTAGTAACACTATCTTATAAAGAACAAAAATATACTCACATTATAAAAAAATCTATAATAAAAAACCCCCAAAACAAATAATTCTCAATTAGCTGCGTGTGTGCTCACTGTGATGGTCCCAGCAGTGAGGGATGGTGTCATAATTGTCCCCTGAGCCCAATTAAACACAAACACACAAGTGAAAACAATGCTCAAGGGTCAGTCAACCACAGATAGGGAAGTTGCTTAGTTACACACCACTGGATTAACAGATGTGTAAAAACACTGATGAAAACTCACTTTCGGCAGCTTGAAAGGTTTCTTCCTGTTCTTTTTGCTCATCACCAATCGATCACGTTCCTAAAGACACAACAGATGAACATTTTTAAATTCTGACCTTTAAGAGAGCAATCGGAGGCATCTGTGGCGGCACGGGATTCACATTGATCAATCAAAACGTTACCTGCCATCAGCATAAAATGTTTTGTTCAGCAGAGTCTAATTTAGTTACATTTCTTTTCTATATTTCAAATTAAATAAAGTCACAGCATTAAACTGTAAATTCAAGAATTTAGCAGCTTCTAATAACTCAAGCTGTCAGACTGACAGTGTCAGTGAATGTAAAGAAGATAAGAGGGGAAACATAGGCAAAAACTAAAGACTAGGCCATTCTTCTCAAGGTTTTTTGGGGTTTTTTAAAAAAAAAAAAACATATAACCATTGATCCTTCTGACATGTATAAGACATGTATGCTCCCCTGATCCAGAGGGGTCAAAAATGCAGAGAGAAGCACAACTTCAGGGTTAGTACTGTCACAATAACAATTGTGACAGTGACAGTACAACAATACGTCCCCCTTCTAGCCATGGCAATGCAGATGATTTTATTATGTATTTGTATATTGTTATTGGCACACTTAAAAAAATCCACTGACATATTACAGATAAAATATCAAGACAGAAACCTCTATACGCTTCCAGTGAAGTACACACATGAAAAATCATATTATCATTTGCAGAGCCAGAACTGTTTGCTGATTTGTTGGCCTCGGCACTCAATACAGGCCGATTCATTTAAAAAGTAAAGACGGGACAGAAGAGCAATGTGGAGTGCTGATGTTGCAGTTTGGACACCAGAGGGCAAGTTGACTGTGGGAAATAAAAATGCTTGGAACAGGTTTAACATAGCAACCAGCTGATCCAAACAGAACAGGCAGAGCTTAAATGAGTAAATAAATAACTACACATAAGAAATATTATGTAAATCTGTTCATGTTTCGTGTGTCTGAAAGAAAAAGAAAAAAAGATTTTCAGCTGATATAATGGAATATACGATTTTAAATCACTGAATATCAATATTGTTACTTCTCTTAATACTCCTGCATTTGTCAGGGCCTAATATTATGCCTACAATAATAATCTTGTGCCATAATGTATTGCCAATACATTAAGAGATATTGTAGTGAGAGCTATCTAAAAACATCTAACAGACGAGCTGACAGAGTAATGTTATCTGAGTATATACTGTTGTATGACCTTATGTGTTAACAGGCATGTAACCCTGTCCTGACCTGCGTGAGCTCATCAATGATGCCGCGTTGCTCAGCAACTTGCAGCTTGAGGAACTCTACTTCCTGTTCCTCGTGGGCGTGGGTCAGGTCGGTCAGGGAGCTTGGTCGCTTCATCTGGGCCTGAACAGACTGCTGCTGTGATGGTGGCCGAGAGGAGGAAGCTTTCTCCTTCTGCAGGAGGGAAACAGATGGACTAATTATTTTTCATGCTATTCATCAAATGACCAGCAGAGGTCCTCTTTCCTTCAGAGAGCCCTAAAAACCATAAAACGTCTTGAATAGACTAGATAAAACTATAATATCTACTACATCCTATTACTACTTTTTGATTTTATCTTCAGGTTAAAAAAAGAGGGAGTTAAGAGTCACCAGCAGATGTTTAGGAAGACATGTTGGTTGCACTTACCATCTCAGCATTCTCACGGCTCAGGTTCTTGAGTTTCTCCTCCATGCGCTGCAGTGTTTGCAGGAGGTCATCATTTTTCTTGGACAGCCGCTTATTCTTCTCAAACATGGGCTTCATTTGGCTCTCTGCCTCTCGCACCCGTTTCAACTGAACAGAGGAAGGAAACAGGGAGGGGGGACATTGTAATCTTAAGTGTCGCCACAGAATTTCCAGCTTAACTAGGACAGTCAACATCAACAGTGAGGAAGTTAGGAAATATTCGGATTCAGGTTTCTTCGACATCCATACTCTTCATGGTGTCTAAACGTATGCGAATTATAATTTAAAAAATGTCTGCATGTATAATTGTATGTTTATAATGACTGCACGCGTGTTTTTCTCACTAGTTCATTCCTCTCATCGGCCAGTAGTGCATTTCTGTCCTCCAGTTTCCTGATGACTGAGTGGAGCTCTGCAATCTTCAACTGGAACCTCCTCATGTCACGCTCCTCCACCTCCTGTGAAGCCGTGGGGAGAGGAGAAGAGGAGGAGGAAGACAACAACTGAAAAAGGGAGTACATGCAGGCAGGCATGCAGGTAATGGAGACGGACAGTAAAAAGGAGGTGATGGCAAGAAAGATGATTTGGCTGTTCACAGAGTGAATGTGTATGTGAAGTACAGTAACCATGTGATTTATGAACTGGTAAATTGACTGGTACTTAAATAATGCCTTTCTAGTCAGATGAGCACTCAAAGCACTATCTACTGCATCTCTCATGCACCCAGTCACACATTTATACAGCGCTATTTATATATAATGTTTGTCTGTAAAGACAACTTAAGTATTCCTTCAAAATTGATTTTGTGGCGTTGGCTGGAATCAGGAAAAAGCTGCACAAACAACAACGTATATTAAATTCTCCATGTACGGCTCACGGATTCACAGATGTGCCAATTTCACTTTTTAACTCTATGGCATCTGTTATTAATATCAATATTATCAATTGCACTACAAAATCACTATTCCACTGTGATTTTTTTTATCACTTATTTTTCTTTAAAAGCTCCTCACCAGAAATACCTCACATTGTGCTTACTTTGTATAAAATTTGTAATATAAAATATAATATAAAATATCTGTAAATATGGGAAACTTTCGGAACATATAAAAATATCTTAAGCATAAAATACTGACACTTGTATACCTGGTTGTTGAGCAAGTCTGGGTTTTCTCCTAGTCCAGGCACCACTTCTCTCTTCGGGCTGCCATGGTTGTGTCTCTCGGCCTCTCGTACCTGACCCAGCTGCTCATCCAGGGCTTCCTTTTGGAGCTGAAGCTTCTGGGCATAGCCAGCCTGTAACCCCAGCTCCCTCTCCAGAGCGCACACCACCCGGTCCTTTGCCTTCAACTCATCCATCTAAAGGAGTGAAACAGAACTAGATTATAGCCATTATAAGGAGTTAGTAAATAGTTTTTACGTCTAACTGAAGTCCTTAATATTTTATTTTTAAGACCTTTTCCAGTCTTTTCTTTTTCTATTACTCATGTTATTTATTTTTATTTTACTAGTTTATTAATGTTTTTTTCTGTTTACACTTTATTTTCCCTCCACTGCGGTTATACCAGAATGAATCAAAAGGGGAACCCTCTCACTCACCACACATCACAAACTCACATGTAAACCACCTCTCAACTCTCATTTATCATCTTTATCTAAGCAGCTGGAGTCCATCTCTTGTCTTATTCTGTCTGGTCTTATTTTTCAAAATAAAGCACTGAAAATATTGTTCTTATTGTCTACAAAAGTGCAGAGATTTCTGAGAAGCAGCAGAAAACTCCGATTCGATTAAATCTAAATCTAATCATTTCACTCGTTTCACCTCCAATATGTGAATATTAGTTCATATGTGCAATGTTTTTCTTTATAATTTATGTATGTACATTGTGCACAGCTTCAGTGTAAGATGGCGTTTGCTGAAGACTAACAATGTTTTAGCTTTTATAACACTCTGCTTTAGGTTTGATTAATTTATAAGCCTCTGTTCTTGCTCTGCATTCATGCAACCCCTCCTGACAGCTGTTACCACCTCTACTTCCCTCCGTATTTTGTTCTTTAACGCCGGTATTTCCTGCACCGCCTGCTCTCCATCAATAAGCCGTGCTTTACTCTTTGAGTTTCCTCACTCAAGCATTCCTTTACTAACAACAATGCCTGTTACTGTAGCCCTCCTGTATGTAATAGGGTAAATCAGTAACTGCAGCAGGTACACAGACATTTATACTTGCAGATAGCACCACATGGTCAAGACAGACATTGTGGCAATTAGCTCCTAACCTTCATGCTACATCAGTGAGATAAGCCCCGAGCTGGAAGTGAACTTCAGTAGAAGGAAACCAATCTGTATAATCTGTGTGTGGGTGTGTGTGTGTGTGTAGGTGTGTGAGTGTGTGTGTCATTCAAATATGATCTGGACAGACAGGGACTACAGCGTTAACAGCTGCTGGGTTCGTGAAGCTAATCTATCACAGGCATAACATGCTTAGTTTATGATGCAGTGTAAGATGTGTCTGCTTATTGCACACAGTACACCTCCCTGTTTTTGCACTTCACTAATAAGTTAGCTCCTTGTGATGCACATAAAGAGGCATGTTTAATCTCCAACAATAAAATCAGTGATAACAGGGAGGACTATTACACTTTTAATGCCCCAATAACACTTTCTTAATCAGCTTCTTAGCAACAGAGCACAACATAAACCTCTATTTACCTGAAAAAAAGTTTAAGCTTAAGTAAAGGTAGATTTTTGCGCCTGTGTGTCTTTAAACCAACAGGATTTAAAAACTTTGTGAGATTTGGCCTGGTGAGGCCAATCTGCTCTGGTTTTTTAGTATTTAATACTTAAGGGTGATTATTTATTGCTTATTTAATCAGGAATAATGGAGTTATTTGATTAATATTGGGCTTTGTGATTATGATATTGCCAATTGAAATTCAATTTAAAGTTAAACTTAATTCATCTTGGCTTGACAGTTAAGTGGATTCTGATAAATGTCTTTTAGAAAATACTTTTTCTATTGATTATCAGTCATCTAAAAATGAGGGAGGGTACACAGTATTGTGGCTTCCAGCTTTATGTGTTCTCACCAGCCGGCGGATGTCTTTCTCACAGTCGCGTTTAATGCGGTGCACCTCGTCCTGGTGCTGTTGGTAGGCTGTGCGGAGATCAGCTGCTTTGGCTTTATCAGCCTGAAGAGCGTTTGCAAGAGCCTCTTCGGCTTGCTTCCGAGCCATTTTCTGCTCCTGAATCTGAAATGGCCCGATGCACACATTTTAATATTTATATACACAAAAACAAAAACAACAAAAAGAACATCAGCTGTGCATTTGTAAATACTTGCTCTTATCCTATTAATAAGTTTAATGACAGATCTAGGCATCTAGGTAGGCTACAGTGAAACAATAGGTTGGCAACAGGCTTTTCCACCCTGCTTCCTGTTTTTCAGGACCAAATTACAAAAGTGTGCATAGTCCCACAAAAACACAGACACAGACACACACACACACACAAAGGGTATTTAAACACAAAGTGCACTCGAAAATCAAGTCTGCAATACTCATTTTACAACTTTGTTAGATCAACATATACCCTATACATGTTCTACTTTCCACAATCTGACATGTGAAAAAGTTATACTTGTCACCCCTGTACCTACTAAAACCTACCTCCTGCTGGAGCTTTATTCTCTCCCCATCAAAGGCTCTCCTGGCTTCCTCCCTAGCCTCTGCAAGAAGGGCATTTTTGAGCTTGTCAGCAGCTCCATCTCTCAGTGCATTCACAAGACCCTGCAGCCTCTGAACCTCAGTATCCCGGATCTTGATTGTTCTGGCCAGCTCGGCTTCATGCTGCCGTGCCAGAGTCTCCCGTATGGCAGCGATTTCACGTAGCTTTTCTTCATGGAGTTTGGCACGCAGGTCAGTGAGTGCTACGGCATGCTTGTGTTGCTCAAGTTCGCGAGCCTGCCGCTGCTCTTGGAGCCGCTCGCGGAGTTTGCATACCTGATAGAAGGACATAATGCAGAATATAGATTAGAGTACCCCTGACAAGTAGCCATCAGTATTTACATAAAGTTTGTCCTGACTCTATTGTGCATATTTCCATATTTTTACTCTAAGTCCTGGCAGACTAAAACAAACTAGCCATGAGGGATGGAGAGATGAGCACAGAGAGGTTTGTGTGTCAGTGAGCAGACTGGAGTAATAAACTGCCCGGAGACCTTTTTTTAAGAAAAAGAAAAAAAAAGAAGTATATGTATTTTGTTGCTTCACAGCAACAGAATAGCCAAACTGCACGCTAGGTAACCCTACTGTCCTATTAGAGATATTGCTTCTTTATAAGTGTGCTTACATGCTTTTAAACATTGGTTGCAAATAATTTATAAATAAAACTGGCAACCATTTCTATCCTGTTTCTGCTGAGTTGATAAAATAGGAGATGACTTCTCAACCACATTTATTAACTTTAAACGCATGTTCTCAGCTTCTTCCACCTCCTCTTCTTCCTCACCCTCACCTTCCCGCGCTCCTGCTGTAGCTCTATCTGAAGGTCCATGATCTTGCTCCTCAGTTCCTCATTGGTGGCCGGCACCGAATCAGCCATCACCTCCGATTTCTCCGGCTTCCGTCCCTTCTTAGACGGTTGAGCCGATGGGGGTGTGGTTGATGACATAGCACTCTAGCCGCCCAGTCGGGACGGACATAGAGTGCAGGGTGTGATAAAATTGAGGAGAAAATCAGTCGCTGCTCCTCCTCCCTACAAGGCCCTGCATCATCATCATCATCATCATCGGGACGTCTACATTGTTGCTAAAGCTTGCAGAGAGTTTCTACCTGAGAGAGAGACAGACAGACAAGCAGAGAGGGGAAAAAAAAAGGTTGAGTCAGGGTTAAAATCTGGGTTACACAGAACTACAATACTCCGGGGCTAAGCAACCAAATAATGACGCAATATAGCCTGGGGAACACAAACTATTTTGGGGACTAACATTTGCACTCTCCTCTGCCACCCTTTTCTCTCCAACATATACACATGGGCCATTTATCACCATCCTGGGCTGCAGTCCCTGGGCTGTACTTAGCAGCTCCACAGTGCATGAAAAAGTGTCTGGCTATCAAAGTTTTAGCATCTCACAGTAGCCTTCTTCCTTTCTGTAGATTAAGAAATCTCTTCTTTGCTTTCACGAGTCTTCAGGCTGCAGATCCCATAAATCTTTCCTACCTGTTCTAAACTAATGACATATCACTACTTTTTTATCACTAAGATGACAATTAGCCAAACACTCACACAGTGCTCTAATGGAGTTACAATTCACTAATTTCACCTCGTCCATGTCTGCCTTTCTATTGCTTTCTTCTTGTCTTCCCATTATTGAATAGATTATTGTTTTAAGCAGATATCTTCATGTTGTCTTGCCAAATATAGGCAGAAGCTGCTTGCATTACTGTCATTTGATTCCTCCGCTATATTCACAGCACAATATAAGAGCAACATTTGCCTCAAAGTCTCCTTTTACTCCCTAAACATAAAGGATATATTAGAATAGGGCAGTCACTAACATTGTTTTCTGATTACAGGAGCCACAATGTCACATCTTGATTGAAAATGTGATTATTAAATAATTAAATTAGCTTTTCAAATCAAATATCACCTTTGGCTAAACAGCAAAAAAGCGAGGCATACAGAAATAAACACCAACGAATTTTAATTAACGACTGAATATCTCTTATACTCCTACTCACTAAGCAAGGCCAGGTTATGATAGCAGCTATTTTATTTGCATATTTTGTTACAGATGTGTTACAGTGGCACACATCCTCCGAGCTGAAAGCGGACTCCTCTAATCTCTTCTCAGGATTGTAACCCAGTAACCTTCCAGTCATTCTGCTAACTATTAAATAAATAATGCAACAATGAGGAAGCTGGAGCATTAAGACCGCAGGTGCCTCCATCTTTCTCTACATACACATTGCCACGCATTCATACAACATACACAGATGGCAGAAATAGTTACCAAGGCAACACTTGCTCTCAAAAACGCCTCTCATAGCAAAGGATGATGGGAAGAAGGAGCCTCACGGTGGATGTGAAAAGCATACAGTTCATTATTTGTATAGAAGCTTCAGATTTAAAAAAGAAAAAGAAAAAAAAGAATACGTAAGTGCATACATGGTATTGTTATCTGGTTGCATCTTTGAGACGAGGTTGACTGAGAGACAGAAATGCGTCGATGCTGGAGGGCGAGGAAGCTTTCTTCCACATGAATTTTTACACAGTGTGCACAGTTGAATGCTGGGAACCAGTGGGGGCAGGGAGAGAAGGGAAACGGAATAACAGAGAAAAGGTGGAAGATATAACCTACAGTAGAGGTAAAGCAGTAAAACAGGAAGGAAATTGCATACTTCTACAAAAGAAAACTAGCTCTTACCCAACTCCCCTCTGTCCCCTTAAACTCCCCACCCCCTCTTCATCTATCCAGACTTACATAAAGGCATGGCGATGTTACTGATCTCACACTTATTCACACAGACAGAGAAAGCAATAGAGGGAGGTCATTCACAGACAGAGTCTTAAACTGAACAATTAGGGACAGATACAGTTGACACATATTCACACAGCCACCAAAAGTCCTCTACCCCATTCACAATAGTAACAAACGGGTATTTATTTGCAGTAGCACAACAGACAACTGACACACAGGCAAGTGAGGTGGAAACATGCACATATAATTTATGTGCTGTTTATGTGCAACAACAATAAATGGCTTCAGCATACTTTCTACTGTTTTCAGCATGTTTATGCATGTCAGTGTTGTTATCAAAAACCAGGTGTGCCACAGCTGAAATGGCTGAGAGGCATGACATATGGTTTCCCTGTTTTTTTCTTCTTATTCTAAGGAAGCACAGATAGACCCATAAGCACATATCACACTTGACTGTTCGTGTACACTGAGTTAGTGCAAACAGGAAGCCAAGGGTTTGTTGCTTGTCAAAAATACTACAGAGGAAGAAGCACACGACATAAAGTGAGATCAGAGATTTCTTTGCCTCGATCAATGATGAGATGAGATTGCATAACGTCATAGCAGCAGAAAACACAGATCTACTTATCTGCCGCTTTATTAGGTACATTTTGCTAGTACTGCACTGTACCCCTTCTGGCTTCAGAAATGCATTCATTTTTTGTGGTATAGATTCAACAAGCTGCCAGAAGCATTCCTCAGAGAATTTGGTCCATATTGGCATGATAGATCACACAGTTGCTGTAGATTTGGTAGCTAAACATCCATGATGTGAATCTCATGTTCCAGGACATCCCAAAGGTGCCGTATTAGATTGAAATCTGGTGACAGCGGAGGCCATATGAATACAGTGAACTAACTGTTTAAGAAACACGATAATGTTTGATTAGGGCTATGTGACATGGCGTGTTTTTAGTGTGCCGTCATGTTGTTATGCTGGAAGTCATCAGAAGATGGGTGCACTGTGGTCATAAAGGGATTGACATGGTCAGCAACAATATTCAGATAGCCTGTTGGATTAAAACAGTACTCAGCTGGTAGTAAGGGGCCCAAAGTGTGCCAAGAAAATATCCCTCACACCATTATACAACCATCGTTGAATCTTTCATACAAGGGACGATAGAGCCATGCTTTCATGTTGTTTATGGTAACCTGAATGTTGCAGCGGAAATCAAGATTCATGAGAACAGGCAATGTTTTTCTAATCTTCTAATGTCCACCTTTAGTGAGCCAAAAACTCTAACCTCTTGATCTTAAGGAGCACCAGCCAATCCCAGAGGAAATTATGTAAAGACTACATGGTTTGGTCTTCTTCTTCTGTAGTACATATGCTTCAAAATTCAATGTGTTCTGCATTCAGAGATGCTCTTCATCACACCTTGCTTGTAACAAGGAGTTATTTGACTTCTATCAGCTATCAGCTTTAAAGCAGTCTGACTATTCTCCTCTGACGTTTGACAATAACAGGCCATTTTCGCCCAGAGGACTGCTGCTCACTGGATATTTTCTGAGCCATTCTTTGTAAACGCTGTCTGGGAAAATCCCAGCAGATTAGCAGTTTCTGAAATACTCAGACCAGCCTGTCTGACACCAACAATCATGCTATTTGATGTTTGCATTGAACAGGTGTTCCTTAAAAAAAAGTGTCTGTGAGTGTAGACTGGGGAGCATTGAAAACAAAATATGGGGATATGTTATAGTGGCACTGAGAGTATTTTTAAATAGTAAAGAATTACCCACACATGGAATAACTAAAAGTTTGTGACCACAGATATGGTATTTTATATTGTTTTTGTGACTCACACAACTCAGGAAATGCAGGAAAAAAAACAGGCATCTCTGCTCAGAATTTCCAAAGGTCTGATGAACATGGTTGATGTAATAATAAACCATAAAGTGTACCTAATAAGTTGAGTATGTATCTTACAAATACTAAGCCAAGATTTCACCTGAGTCTAAAATATTTGTGCAGCAACTACAAGACATCTGCCACCCACAGTTCCCACAAAGCCTTCTGGAGCCACATCATGTTCCCAAGCTGGCAGCCAGGCGCTAAATCTCAAAGTTTTATAGATCATTGAAAGCCAGGAATGTTATATGTGAAACTGGAAAATTTTATAGGGGCACCGAGAAGCTAAGAACCACCTTTAATGTTCGCAGGAGCAAACAAAAACCAGCAAAGATCGTAGACCTTAAATTACCTCGTCCACTCGAAGTGTAAACTGTTTGTGTAGCTTACACTGTGATGGAAAAGGAAGCAAAACCCTTCAACAAGACAGTTCACCAGACAAAATTAACAGATTTGTCTTCAACATCTATATTTAGCTAATATAAACCCACATTCATTCTGAATAAAAATGTCACTATGACTCATGACTTCAATCATAAGTCATATTTTGCAACACGTTATATAAACTGAACAATAAATCAACAAAAAACTGCCTTCAAGGCCTTTTTAAGTGCAGTGAATGTAGCTCTGAGATCATCATCTTGAGCTAAATCACTATACTATAACTGCAAAAAGAAAAAAATTCCAAATGAGGAAATATGTTTTAGACTGTAAGATAATAAAATAAAAAGTAAATAAAATGTGTGTGACATGCCAAAACTTTGCAGCATCATCTTTTGGGGAAGGGATTACCCTTATTAATTGTTATGTGTGTTGTTGTGTCACTAATTATCTTCTTCTCTCTAATTACCTGCTTTATAGCTCCCAGTGACTTTGTTAGAGTTACATTTGACTTAACCCATCCATTTAAAGCAGTGGTTCTCAAACTGTGGGGTGGGCCCCCCTGGTGGGATGTGGAGCCACTCCAGGTAAGGTGAGGATGATTACAGGAAAAAAAAATATGGAATTAACTGTTGAATTGAGAGTGGCAGAGTTTTCATTGTTGCCATATTGGCTTTTTTTAAAAAATGGATGAGAGGGAGCAGTTCTGACTGAAAACTGCTCACTCGTTGACTGGTCAGCAAGTCGTCAGCCAATGAACCATGGATAATACTCTTTTTTTCAAACAGTATGAGCAAGATTTACAAACAGACATAATTTTTAATTAAACATGACCCCAAATGAGTAACTGATTCTTTAGTTTTCCCATAAACTTGTATACAACAAGAAGTTCTTTTTGCAACCCCAGCCAACGCCATCTGGTGGCCTTCAGGTAGAATGCAGGTTTGAAGCACTTCCGCAATAGTGTCTTTTTTTTTTTTTTTTTCAGCCGGAAGCTACGCCCGCGTTTTATACCATCCATGGCCTTAACTCTTTTCAACTTCTGAGGTCAGGTATACCAGAAAAAGTTTGAGAACCACAGGTTTAAAAGAAGTGTTTGGATTCCTTGGTGCATATTTGCCTTACACATGTAAGACTGCTTTGGTCTGAAATCTGGGCGAGACATAAACTCAGTCAGGTTATGTCTGGTGTAAAATCTGTGCCAAATCACACATGTGGCTCCATCCGCTGTGGTGACCCCAGGGGAAATAAGAGAGGAAGCGGAAAGTACTTAGTGCAATAAAGCTGTTCTCAACTGCCATATGAAAAACTAAGGTTGCAGACATATACAATTGTTTTAACATACCAATGACTTCACAACTGTTGCTTTTGCATTAATCATTGAATTTGTTGCAATTACAGCTCGGGAGCCAATCATAATATCAGTGGTTCAATCTCAATCCCAGGTGTCAAAGTGTCCTTTGCCAAGATACGAAACCCCAATTTGCTCCCAATTCATCCTTTCTAGTGTCAGTGTGCACCTGACAGATAAAAAGCACTTATAGTGAAGTGCTGTATGCATGAATGTGTAACAGTAATGCACTTTAATAGTTAACTTTTTTACTTGAGCAGACATTCTGAGTGGACACAAGCTTATTACACACTAACAGATGAATCTACTGAAAGCCAGACAGATCACACATGCTTACCGAGGGTTAAACATTAAGTACACTTTACAGCAACATAAAGGCCCAATAAGTACATAAGCAAATAGGAGCTCAAACACTGACTCCTTGTTCCTCTTTCCAAGTTTAAAAAAAAATCAACACTGAGGGTGTGGACAGGCTAATATACTGCATCTTATTTACACTGCATATTGGTTACAACACCTAGGCCTATACACAGACACACACACAGAAACAAGCCTCCTCACTGCAGTCATCAGCAGAATGTAGACTGTCAGAACAAGGCTGGCCATGATCCAGACACCCCTCCACAGTCTGCATACACACACACACGCACACACCCTCTGCTGTCTAGAGATTCACTTAAGATACACTGTAAAGATCCCATCGAGAGGCCGAGTAACCCAGCCAAGAGCAAGACTAGTGGAGTATATGACCTAAAAACTACTATGCCAGGAGAATGACTACAAGTTACTGACCCCAATGACTAGTCAACCCAAACACACAAACAATAGTCTCTCTCTCACTGTGTCACATACACATACATTGTACTGCTGGTTTATTGCACAGGCTCTGGTCTTTGGTGTCTATTAATGTGTTAACATAGTCGTAATTATCATTGCTGAAAGCTTTCAGCCTCTCTGTGTACCTCTATGAGTATGTATGCTTTTGCATGCATGGTTGCGCTTTAGCAGTGATACCCTCATCCCGCTCCAGACCGGCATTGCAACACAATAAGAATGAGGAAAGTGCAGCAGATAAGGAAAGAGAGCGTTATACACATGAGAATAACAGAGCACTGGGATTATTCTGGTAGCAGGCTGTCACTCAGCACATTACACTGAGGAAGGCAGAGATATGGAGAAAGCAATAGGATTATGAATGAAGTATTAGTGTACAAATTAAGTTATAGAAAGGGAAGGAAAGAGAGGGGGAAACAGTGACGTACACTGGGGTCCCAGGAAATGTAATTGCTAAATCTGACAGAGCAGACCAAAATATCAGTAGACAGATCTGTATTTTGCAATATGATACTTTAATTCCACTTTTTTGGGCTCAGTTAAGCAGCTCATAAGGGAGGCATCACAATGTGGATCCCTGCTTTTGATCAAACACAAGTGAGTGTGCAACACATGCTGGGTGTCCACTCGGGCAAATTTACGAGCCTCTGGGGCCGCCTGCTACAGCAGCAGCAAAACTGTTATGACAGACAGAGCCTGAGAAACACAACATGCATGGTAGTGGGCTGCCTGGGCAGAGGAATATGCCGGATATGCATTATGGTCTAATGCGATGTCGCCGGCCCTCTAATGAGCTGTCAAATAGGAGATTAAAGGGTAGACTACCGCCGGGTGGGAGGGTTTTTACACTGCTGAAAACCTGTTTGTCCGGCTAACCAACCACACCCCACGGCGAGAGGCTGCTGCTGCTGCAGCATCATCATCATCATCATCATCCTCCGGCCAGGACGGCTGTCCTTGCACTCAGAGCTGCACGGTGTTATGTGTTGATGTTTTTTCAGCAAACACGGCCACGGTGCTCTTGTGCTGGTGTGACCACAAACTAATCTGGTCTAAATATTTCACCAGAGGCCTCTCTTGTTCCGGGAAGATAATGTAACAGCTCTGATGATATGAAGGGGGGGGGCAGCAAAAACAGTTGAATGTTAATCGCCCGTTATCATCGAGGTTCACGCTTCCTCTTTGGCTAGCTGACAGAGTGGGACAGCTGTGTCATATCGGTTCAGCATTCAACCACAAACACAATATTCACATCTCCACAAGAAGCTTGGCAGTTACTGTCGGCAGGCTGAACTCACATCGAAAGCCAGAAATGATGAGGTCCAGACGGTGCCTCTCTATCCGTTACTGCTGCACCGTTAGCGGATGTGTCACAGGAGCTAGCCGCCTGTCAGTCAACAAACCACACGCTAGAAGTTCCCCGGCTTTGCAAAGCGAACAAACTCACCTGAAATAGGAGGTCAACGGCGGTCACAAGTGGCCCGAGGCTTGTGAACGTCTCTGCCCAATCTGCTTCACATGCAGGAAGGGAGGCTGGGCTTCGCTTCGCTGTGGAGGGCTCAATGAACTCACGTCTCCCGCCTCCTCAACACCCCGGGCTCCGCTAACTGCCGACAGCCGACCCCTTTAGAAACTTTCCGCCCCGGATATCAGATATTTTAGAGCAGCTAACGCGAAGGCTGAAGCTTCGTAATAACATGACTCTCATCAGCTCCAGCCTCTTCTTGCGCTGCACGTTGACATTTTCCTCCACGCCCACACACACATACACACACGTTAGAACGCGCGCGCTACGTCATCCGCTCCTGTGCATTTCATCCACATGACTGAATTATTAAATAAATAAATGAAACGATTCCAGTGCCGTGAACATTTGTGTGTGTGTGTGTGTGTGTGTGTGTGTGTGTGTGTGTGGGAGGAGGAGGGCGGCGTCGCCGGTAGCGTGATAGTAGCGCGACACCTGACTGCGTGTTCAAGAATGACACCGCGCGCGGTAATTGCGTGGACTTGTACGTCCATGCGCAGCCGGTGTTCAGGAGCCTGGCGGACGCAGGGGTGGTGTCAGGAACGTGCAGTGTCCTGTACAAACTGGCTCTACTTTGTCTTTATAAGGCGGATGTGACTCGTGCGCTTTAATCCTGGGAACTGATTTACAAACACAAGTATTTAACAAACATATTCTCTATTTACCATAGCAATGTATCGTGCTGAAACAAGCCCCTATCTTTGCATAACTGGTTTTGAAAAGGTCCTTCTCAAGAAAGATATCTGTTCCCTATCACTTCCAAATATTACTCTGTGATTTTTTTTAATGCTACTCCCCCCGGGATCACGATAATTTATGTGCCTGTATGCTCCAAGAAATAATAATAATAACATGACTCCTGCACTTTTTGAACAGGATGTGGTTCAGCTATAAGATCTGTGCTCTTATAACAGCCGCAATTACCACACTCAACACATTAATGGCAACGCCTAACCTTTGATTTTATGTACTCATGTTCATTTCACATTTGAAAGCACATTAGCCACGTTTAAAACATCTCACTCTGCTCACTCTGGTCCACGTAGCACGTGAGATCCAGCCATATTTGCAACCAGCACTTCTAAATACAGGAAGGTTTACTTGGAATGTGCTAAGTGATGCATCTTGGGGGGGTGACCTTAATTATTTAAAAAATATTATTATTTATATTTGATTGTTGAGTTAGCGAATTGATTTCCTTTATTGTACTACTGTTCAGTTAAGGTGAAATATTGAAAATAAGCTCGATAGGTTATTGTTTTTTGTTTCTCCTCTGTTTCAAAGTTGGTCTGATCAGCCTGCACCAAAGTTCCCCTTTGCTCTCTGTTTGGTAAGATTTTGGTCAGTTTGAGCAGTTAGTCTGTTACATAATTACCCTGTGTTGTCAACAACTTGAATTTAGTCTTTATCTGACCTCTTTTTAAAATCCCCTGTTATTTTACTGATATATATATATATATATAAACAAAATTTGTACTTGATTGAGTTATTAAAGCTTTTCAGATAAAGATGATTTTTTCACTATTTCTTATCATTTGATCAGGTGTTTAATGAAAATACAAACATGGACAGTGATACAATGTTCATATTTTTTATAATTTTCATACCACTAGTGTTTAAAATCAAGTAATCAAGATGTTTTTTAACCTTTAATTAGAGCCTTAACAAAAATATATATATATACTTTAGCTGCCAGTACTGACATTTTTTTCCATTTCACAGGCTCAAAAGCACAATTGATGAGAACCATTGACCAACAGACATTTTTGCAACAATGGGTTGCCTGTTTCTTTGGTATTTCATGACAAATTGGCGAGATAAGAGCTCAAGAGATGGTTCCAAGTGTTAAATATTAAAGTGGTTGCTGGTAAATGGACCACAGAGGTGTGGATGCATGTGTGAATGCAGTGGGAGGGGAAAAAAGATCTATTTGATGTTTTTGAATTTTTTAAAAAAAGAAATAATGCTGTGTTAAGCTCAACAAAAACCCAAAAATACAACTAAAGTTGATGACAACCTCATGAGTTGTGGATTTATAAAAAGAAAACAGTCCACTCTTCAATCACATCTTGACTTACTGACGTGACTCTATTCAAAGTTTCCATTGCACAGCCCAAACATCTGAGCTTAATACCACACACAGACTCAACGTGCATTTCTTTAACGTTTCATCATGTTAGCAAAGTTATAGTATCGCATTAATGGTTAATTTAATTTATACTTTTTAATTTGTAAATTGAAATTCTGCCAAGACAAATATCAAAGTTTATAATTGGAGCCTGTGTTTGTGTTTTGTATTGTGAACAACAGCATTATCAAGAGCTTTCAACGGGGGTGTGTGTGATATTTTCCCTTCATTAGTTATCAGAATTAATTCATTTCAAATATTTGCTTATTGGGACATTAGTCTACGCCAGATAATAAGGAATACAATTAAAAAATAGAAAAATGAATAATATTTTCAGATTCATTATCCTTTACATCTTTATAAGGCCAAAGTTGAGTATTACTGTCTTCTTATGTGTTTCCAAGTTTATTTTCTTACTTTTTAACACACTGTTTCTGATTAATATCCTTTCATCATTTCACCTTATGACCCCCAAAATCCTTTTGCAATCAGTTTAAGTGTTTTATTGATGCCTCTGAATCGTCCTTTGTGCTTGTTTTGTATTGTGTTAATTATTAATTATAAATTTGATGGTGTTGATAATTTTCAGTATATTTCATTTAAAACCTACTGTGCTTCTTACCGTGCTTCATTGTATGAACTAAATAACCTTATCATACAACCTCAGTGTGTTCAATAGTGTTACTGTGATGCTCTAAATGATGTAATTACATGTGTGTATGGGTATATTTCTTTTATTCTAGGACAATATGACTTGTCAGATCACAAAAGTAGGTGAAATACTCTGATATTATGACAGTGGCGTGAGTGTGACCCAGTTTCTAGAGACTGTATTACTTACGCACAGCTGCCTGTCTCTGCCTCTCCACACTGTGCCTGCCTGTCTGCCATTCACCAGCAGGGCCACATACATGCATGCTCACAGTTTTCTGTGGCAGCAACATATGCGGCCCATTATTTCAAGGCACAGGAAGTGGAAGAGGCAAAACACACAGTCCGTAAGGAGTTTTAATTGTGTACATTAGTCTTTGCCTGTGTCGTGACCTATTCCGAGCTGTCACGGATCATATTTGCATGTACAGGACATTTTAGAGTGAGATAATGCAGGCAAAGCAGATAGGGTGAGTTTGGCTGCACTGCTGTCATGCTCCTGCTCAGGCCAGCAGACACACAGATGGAGTGATTAAAATCAAAAGAAACAGCAACAAAAATATTGAAATAATTGTGTGTTTGGTTTTATTTTGGTGAAGCATTGTCTCACAGTGCAAATGTGAGAGAACTGTAACAATTGTTTCTGTGAATTGATTTGCCTGAGGTACTTTTTTTTTTTTTTTAGCCAGCATTATATTTTTTTAGTCTGTTTTTGTACAGTGCCCACTCTGAAAAAACAACAGGAGTAGAGTTCACAGAAACAGGATAAAGGAAACTTTTCCTTTTGACGTCAATCTAACCTTGTGATTAGGTCTTGTGAGTTCTCACCCTCAGATAAAGGACCAATTTGAGGTGTTATTATATTTGGGTGATATAATTGGTGATAATTAAAGTGTTAAAGTGATGGTAGATTAAGGTTAAAAACACACTGTAAGCTGGTCTTGTGCCTTGACTAGAAGACAAACTGCACTGCCACAGATGTAAAGGTTTTCTCTAGTTAGTTTTTAAACTAACTAAATGTTAAATCAGCTTATTTACATTTCTTTTGTCTGGTTATGAGAAACATGGTAAAGTGGGGAGTCACCGCTTTTATTAACTTAACATAATCATCTTAGGTTCTTGGCATATCCCTGAGAGCTGTCCATAATAAGCTTAACATATTCATGACTGTGTGCAGATTAAACTTTTAGAGATGGCTCTTAGTATTCAGGGGAGCCCTAAGAATCAGATGAGGAATATATCAAACTACTTAGTTGTTTATGCAGGATTTTATGGAAACACACAGGCAGTCACATGACTGGTGAAACATTCACCTTTTAGTCCATGTCTGCAGCCATCCACTAAACTGACCTATTTAACACAATGTAAACTCGAGCCTCCAGTGCTCATGCTGACGTAACACTTTCATATGAAGGTAATTAGGATTCCCAGGCATGACTCACTGCTGTTAGTCACTAAAAATCAGAGCCTGATGTTCCATGTCTATTTCCAAAACCTTCATTCAGATTATGAATGAATGACTTCATCTGTCTTTAAGGTGTTTTCACCTGTTAAAGCACTTTCAAAGAAAGTAAAGGAGATTTTTCTCTACATTGACCATTTAGCCAAAATACAATATGTTTAATGGAAAAACTGCTTTCAAAAGCACTCAGATGTTCCACTAGAAAGCTCTAGTATTTAAAAGCTCAAGAAATACAGTGTGCCATTATAGCCACATCACGGGGAGTGTGAGTCAGCCACAGCAGTTATTGTGTTGTATTAGCATCGTTTTTGGGGTGGAAAAAAGTTTAAACAATGTGTTGCATAACTTTTCAGTTTGTAATTGAACCTCTGATATTAAGATAGAAATCTTACTTTAGAGCTTGTATTTATGCTATGCACTGTGAATTACTGCATCTAAAATCACATTAAATTCTGTACCAGTATTGTGGCGTTTTCATCTATTGAGACAAAGCACGTAATATCAAGATCAACAACCAAGATCTAAACAGTTACAACTAAAGCTTGTTTCCATGCAATTATTTCTGCCGTCATTGTGTAAGTGCTGTGTTTTCCTCCACCCTTGTTTCTCTCAAGGCTCAAAACTGCCAGATCAATATGTGAGTTCTGCCTGAAGCTGGGAATTAACCCATGGGAAGGAGTTGAGTTTTCCACATTTAAAAAGCCTTTTGGAATTTCCAGTGATTTAAGCACGTTGAGACTTTTTGGAGTTATATTAATCCAAGTGGTTCATGTTTCAAGATATTTAGACAGTGGCCCTGTATGAGAGTTGGATTACTTCCTTTCAATCCTCAATGTAAAGCGGATTGCAGGACAACATGTTGCTTGCCTGTGATGTCTTTTATATATTTCTTATCAACAAATGCTACGTAAAGACTATGTGCTTTACAAAAATGTTCCTTGGGTCTTGTATCTGACCAAAGTATCAGCTGGATGCAGTGCACCCAGTACAGCAGCCCATTTCTCTACAGAGAGCAACTTCAAAGGTCAAAACAGTGACTGGGCTGCATTTGAGTTAGAAATACTCACCTTCACTCCAGTCAGTGTCCGTTCTCATATAACCCTTCTGGTTGCTATGGTTACAGACCATACCTCATCTCCTCCTCCTCCTTCTCAGATCTCTCTTCCTGTGAGAGATATTGGGTTTACAGGGGGACTCTGTATGCGAAGCTTCTATTTTACATACAGAGACCTGTTACCTAGAGACAGAGGAGGCGATTCAAGTGCATCCTGGACAAAATCTCTCAGTGCCATGTTGTGTCATGTAACCGTTTCCAATCACTGCAGCTGCATGAGAAAGTTTACCAGACAGAAAACATGATGGGGAGTCTCCATTGCTTGAGTCTTGAGTCATTACTTCCTGGAGGGTATACAATGAAAGTGAGAGAGAAAGCAAGCAGACTGGAGTTATTAAGAACAGCCTGTTTCAGTGTTCAATTACCTCAGTAATTACCACATTTTAAAAACCCACAACTGTTGACTGTGACCGTCTCAGGCACGGGCAGTGCAGTCCTGACAAATCTGCAAAGGGGATTTGCATAATCAAAAGATCTGGACTCATAACAAGCTAAATAATACAAATAACTATCCAGAGCTGATTTGCTTAGTTTAGGAGAGACACATCTCTGAGTGCATGTGCGTCTAAGCCCATTTAAAGAACAGATTTCCTGATGTATGCAGATTGCAGGTGTGCATACATGTGAGAGACCAAAAGCACTGTAAGGGTCCTGATTATCCTCTCAACTGGATTGTGTTAATCTACTAATCGAGAACCATTTACATAACTGCTTTAGTGCAACTGCAGTTAAGCAATTACTGCCCTCATTTCCATCTTTTCCCACAGTGTGCTATCTACTCTTGAACTTTCTACACTTGAACTTTAATCTCACTCTTTCCCCCCCGAGTCCCAATGTCTTTAAACTCCTTTAATTGTCTGCACTCCTTCCTTCCTTTTTTTTTTACTAAGTGCCCTTCCTCCGAGCATAGTCTGAACTGAATGTTTTCCTTTTCTTGTCTGTTACTGAGACTCTTGCAGATCTTATAGTCTGATCTCAATCAACACATTATTTTTCACAGAATGAAACCTGCAAGATGTTTATTCCATTCCATTCATATATTTAGTGGCATGCTGTCACACTTTTTAAAAAATCTATTATGTTACCTTGTAAATAGCTTCAACTTGTCTGCACTCTATGTGTGGATCTTAATCTGTGGAGTCTGGATAAAATGATTACACATGCTTGTGGGAGAAAGACTCTAAAGTAAACCTGATTGCTTAATTGTTTGGCGCAACACCTTACACTGGTATTTCTTAAATTTGACTTACAGTAAATTACACTTTTACAAATTTTACAAAAATTACAATATTTTGTAAATTTCCACAATCAATTTGACAGTCCTAGCTTTGCATCTTTCCCTCATTACAGCATCATTCTTTATCATATCTTTATCATATCATAATAGTGATACATAATAAACAAAGGATTTCATCTTTGCTATATGGAGAAAGAGCAGGGGAAGGATTATGTTTCTACTTAGAATAAAAGTATTTAAATAAATACTAAAGAAAAGCACATTTCTTTTCTAATAATTTTTCAACAAAACAAATCCACTTCAATTATCAAAACCCATACATTTAATTATGACTATAGCTAAGTTTAGTTTAGTTTTGTGTTGCCATCTGTTGGTATAAAATCAATATTGCGTTTTTGCGAGCATAAAAAATATACATCGATAAACGACTCATAAAAACAAATAGGAGAATTTAAAGGAACCTCGAGCTCCAAAATAGTAACTCGTTGTTAGACGTAGTCCGTTGAACTCATTTTTTTCTGTCCTCATGCTAAATGAATTCTAACAAATGTTCTCGATATATTAGTCGTTCGACAGTTGATTTCTCTTGACTTTAGGGTTATTTGAACTTCCTGCCACTGCAGCCAATCAAATCCTAATCAATAAAAAACAAGCTTTCGGCGCTTTCCAATCACATTGCGCAGAATGAAAAGTGGGCGTGGACGTGGAGTGGAGCAGCTGACAGACTTTCCGGCGCGTCGTGTGTGCTTGGAGTTTGACCACAAAAAACAGAGGACGTGCGGATTTCAGGGGGGGGTGGAAGAATGAGTTGGGACTCTAAATAGTGAACAAACGGAGAAGCAATTTAATCTGGAGGGTTTAATTAAACTGGTGTTGTCACGGGAAAGGTAAGCCGACATTAGAAGTGTTGAATGTCAGCGCTCGTTAGCGTTAGCTCCTAAAGCACCGGTTATTTCAGCTAACGCCTCCTGCCACATCCAATTGCTGCTGTCTTTTTAATATCAAATGCAGTAGCCCTATATATAGAAATGGCATTGTGTGTGTATATAGCGTTCTTTTTGCCGCTAACGTTTATTAAGAGTGCTAAATTTAGTTTGGAAGTCCCCTTTATCGGCAAAGTTATTGTCATCGGAGCCCTGTCCTGCTTATCCAAGAGGGGCACCAGGACACTTGATTTGCAGTCATTGCACTTTAAGGATGTCACCTTCTCAATATAGATACCCAGGGCTCGGTTAATAATATCTAAAATAGACTATAGACTTCGTAGCACACAGCTGAACAAAATTGTGTGTGGGATTATTTGGCCTTAATTAGTAAAAGGAAAGGAGCTTTCTAGGATAACAGAGGTAAATATTACATTTGTTTTGGAAATCTGCCTGAGTCTGAGCTACGTGGCTGAGATCTGTTGGTTTCGTCTGTAGTATGAAAGCAGCTTTTCTTTTATAGTAATCAAATGACACATTTTACATCAGTTATGCACAATATTAAAACCTATGAGAGGTTTACTGAAGACAATTGAAAGTCTTGTTATAAATTCTGAGAAGTTTTGGTAGTGGTATTCATGTGGTTGACATACCACCTTCCTAAACACTTTGGGAGATCAAGCACACCCCTCCGCACTTTAAAAAAAACACAAAAAAAACCCCAAAAAAAACCAAACACACTAAAAATCTAATTTAAAAATTCCTCATGAATATTTGGTACATACTGCATTCAGTTCATTTTTATTTATATAGCACTAATTCACAACAACAGTCATACCAAGACACGTTATATTATATTGTAAAGACACTAGAATATTGAAAGTGGGAAGAAACCACAACAATCACATGGCCCCATATGAGTAAGCACTTGGTGACAGTGGCAAAAACCAGGCTCAAGGAAGACAGCCATCGGCTGTGACTGGTTGTTTGATTGTCCCCCCAGTAAAATCTCACTCATGTGATGATGAGGGAACACAACCTTTCAAAACACCTGTTACTTTGCAACAGGTGCACTCTGTTAGCTGCTTGTCCTTGAACATGTGCTTCATACTGTATATGCATTGCTGTTTTTCACACACTGCAGCATTACTAGTATTACCACAGTAATGTTTTGTTCATAATTTTTCATAAATCACTGGGATTGTGTTTGTTCCCCAAAACATTCCTAATTGATTAAAAAATTTGATGTAATTTCAGCCATGGATCCTTCACTAACTGCCAGTTCATCCGCCTCCAAACTGGACCCTTCGTCTCCTACCACCCTGAGACCCGGACCTTCTTCTCTCAGTTCATCTGTTAACTCAACTACGACAAATTCAAGCTGGCCAAATCCTAAACTCACAATGCCAACACCTCCAGCAACACCCTCATCTTCTCCCTCTACTGCCTCCCCTCGGACTTCTCCAAATCCTCTTTACCGCTCTTCCTCCCTTTCCACACCGACAACCTCGCCTCTTCGGCAACCAATCAGGAGCCTCTCCCAGGGGGGCAGATCTCAGCTAAACGCCGCGTCTACGGGGAATCCCATGACTGGATCATCAGCTGCTGGAGGTCCTGCAACAATTCCACAGACTCCTCCCACACCAGAGCAAGGTGAGAATCAAAACTGACCTTCGACCTTCACTTTGCACTTCTTCAGGAATCAGTGCAGCCAACACTCCCAGGTTACTGTGTATGTGCAGTGCAGTGTTTCCATGACCACAGACATTTACCTCAGCATGTAAAGCAGCCTCTCCCTTTTTGCTGACCTGAAGAGAAAAGATGGTTTCACATGTGTTTTTTTTAAACTAAACAAATACGGTATGCAAGTAAGACGTCTTTTGGTTGAAGGGGAATAGCACTTTTTATCTTTTTAACCCTTTGCAGTGATTTATATATTTAGCTTACCTGCTCAGTCATTTCATAAGTAAACACTTTCCAGTTTCTTTAACTGTCTAAAATAATATAATTAAGTGTCTTAAAGTTCTGAATGTACTGAAAGTAAAACAGGGAGATGGACTGCACCACTGTGGAAGTGTTTGCACACCAGGAGAATGAGCAGCAGCTGTTTGCTGTGCTAAATAAACAGTTATTTTAGAGCTCAGGCAGATGGTTAAAGTGTACGTGGCTTTACCAGTGTAAGTTACTGGATGCTTCACATTTTCTTCTGCTTCTTGAGATCCGCAGGCACAGGCAGACCACTTTCACTCACCAGTATCACTTACAGCCCGCATGACGGAAAAGTGTTTCCACGTCTGTTTTTCCTGCTGTTAGTTTTAAACAGAACAAATATGACCGCTTACTTTACGGGAAGTGGACACATTTTCGGTGTGAGATCCTGTTCCTTTGGAGAACTGGGATTTAAGAGTAGCAGAAATCATTAGCCAAAGGAAGATGATAATTAAACCAAGAGGGCTCTGTGGTATTATCAGGTCTTGTCAAGGCCAAAGCTGTTTCTGGAAGGATGTGACTCATGCTCATGCTCTGGGATCACTGATGTCACAGATTGCCACACTGAGCTGGTGTCTTGTTTCTATTTTTGTTTGTTGGGAACATCTGCAGAGTATTTAAAAATGTAGAGTAATAAGGAGTAGTTGCTCCTTTGAAAAACCCGAAGAAAACCTAATATATTAAATAGCTGGGTTTTTTTGGGTTTTTTTTTTTTTTTAAGTGGGCATAATATCAAGCTCCATATGTTTATTCTTGGACTTTTCTTGGTTAGCTCTGCGTGAATTAGAGTTCAAAGTAATTCATATTTTTCTTATACAACGTCGTTCATCCACTGCCTGAACCAAATTATTTTATCTCTTACCTTTAAGGCCACCATCCTCTGATTGGCTGTTGCTCTCTAACAGAAGGTTTAAACAGCACCCTGTGTGGGACAGCTGTGCTCACTTTCAAAGCTGTGTCCCTGAAATGATCACATAGAGTACAGCAGGGAGGTTTTTTGTAAGACAAACTGGAAGTTGGTATGACTTCGGTTCCCTGGACAAATGGCATCTTTCTATATAATTTTGAGTTAAAAATAAATAAATAAATAAAAAAACTTTAGGAAAATGAAACCACTGAAGTGGTGTTAAAGTCACTGGCATGTTTTGCTCAGCCTTATTAACACAACTAACAGAACTTCAGCTAAATAGGTTCTTAGTTTTTCCAAGGCCAGCCCCAGTAAGCTGTACAAGCAGATATCACCCTAACTGGCCTCTGATGCACACCCAGTGCTCTGGAAGCGGGCTAGAAATACCACAGAAAACAATGATTTCAAAAAAAAAAAAAGAAAAACAAGGGTTACCTTAGTAGGTGTCCAAGGTGGAAAGATTTGAAAGAGCCCTAAAATCTACTGGATGGATTTTGAAAATGTATTTTCTGTTTCAGAGGAGCCAGAGGAGGAGGTCAGCTTTGAGGATTTGGAGGAGAGGGCAAAGTCAGGTGATGCCAAAGCACAGACTAAGGTTAGTGGCAATGATCATACTGCAGACACTGTGGACTTTAGTCGCCATATGGTGATGACAGAGCATATGAGCTAAGTAATTATACATTTTATTTTAGAGTGACATGCTGATAGGACGGACAGGTCACTAAGTCACAGTAATGCTTGTGTTGCAAGTCTAAAAGTCTGTGTGTGTCTGCACAGATGGGCCGCTACTTCCTGGCATTGGCAGAAGAAAGCGATGAAGAACTGAACAACTGCACAGCGGTCACTTGGCTGGTCCAGGCTGCTAAACAGGGCCGCAAGGATGCGGTCAGACTGCTGCAGCAGTGTTTGGCCTCCAGGAAAGGTATGGCTGCTACTCTTAGTGCACAGCTTTTAGAAGAATGGAACCAGTGTGAAACTGGAGCATGATTGAGCTAATGTTCGTCTGTGCATTCATCCTCATTTGTTCTTCAGGCATCACACTGGAAAACTTTGAGGAGGTGAAGAAGTTGTGTACAGAGACTCGTTTTGAGAGAGGAGTGAGGAAGGCAGCTCTGCTCATGTACTGGAAGTTAAACCCAGAGAGGAAGAAGTCGGTGCCCGTTTCTGAGATGCTAGAGAACGTTGAACATGTTAACACAGAGCCGGGTCCGAGAGGAATAATACTGTATTTCAAATCATTTACATTTTGAAGGCATTCATTTTTTAAATTATACTTTCTACCCTCTGCAGACACACCAGTTTCCCCTGGTCCCCTAAACAGGTCTGCTAAGAAACAGAGGAGAGTCTTGGAGACTATGGTCACCAGTGAGGGTATATGTGGTCTGAAATGTGTCTTCTAATGGGATTAAACATGCACAATTTGTCATTTCCTCAAGCCCAAAGTGTCCTACAGACCTGTCAGAGTAAAATAAAAGTAGTAATATTTCTTCTGTATTTCTTTGCAGCCAGTTCCCATGTGGGTCTTGATGACTTTGTTGAGATGACCAAGAAGTACGCCCAGGGTATTGCACCCTCACCAGTTATGGCTGCTGCAGGAGGGGATGATGATGATGACGATGATGAAATAGTAGTGAAAAATCCAGATGAACTGCCCCTGCATCAAAAGGTGGTTTGGGGGGTAGTGGTCTGCCTTTGTCATCTTCTTTTCACGCTCTGCTTGTCTTGAGTTTAGGAAATGTGTGAAAAAGTGAAAGAAATTAGAATAACTTAATCAGTTTCGGTCCTGCTCTGTTTTCATTCTTTCACTATTAGCCTTTGTGGAAGAAAATCAACCATCTAATTATATTTCTAAATCATTTTCCATTCCTTTATGTGTTAATATTCAGTTGGAAGCTGGTTTATTACACATAATAACAGCTCAAGCGAAGCTTGATCAGTCAGGATGTGAATATTCACCTGACATAAATTCACCTGAAGCACGACCAGGTGTGCAGCCAAAGCTTCACCTGTGTAGTCGTCAGTTGATATGATCCTTAATGTAACAGCCAGAAATAATTCAAATACACTCACTAAATAAACATTAAAAGTTGCAGTGCACTGAAATTTTTAACCAGTCACAAATGATAATGTTTTTTGGGACTTCAGATTTCCGGTGAACTTCTTTTTTTTGTTTGTTTGTTTTTTCGGGGAGTATTCCTGGCTTCTTTTGGACCAGATTATGAATAATAATTAATAGCTTCATCAAAAAGGGGGGGTAAAGTATCAGTTGTATAGCTAGTTTTAAGTGTTCAGGTCTAAACTAAACTGATTTTCTCAGGATCATCTCATTAACTAGATCTTCACCTTCTCTTTTTCCACCGTATTTCTAAAAAAAAATAAAAATTTCCCCAAAGAAACACATTAAATAGCCTTCAAGTCCCTGTGAGAAGTGGGTTTCATAGGTTTGTCTTATCAAGGCAGCCGTTTTAACATCACCAGAAAAAGTTTTTTAGTCATTCAATTTTTAAAAATTTTGTTTGTCTGATTCCATCTCTGCGACGTACTGATTCTGTCTTCCTTGTTTTTTTCAAAGCTGCTGAAGTTTCCTCTGTACGCCCTTCTCGAGATAAAAGAGCATCTTATCGACTGGGCGTCACGAGCGGGCATGCAGTGGCTCAGCGCCCTGATCCCCACCCACCACGTTAACGCACTTATATTCTTCTTTATCATCTCCAACCTCACAATCGAGTTCTTCATCTTCATCATCCCCCTGCTGGTTTTCTACCTCTCGTTCTTCTCCATGGTCATTTGCACACTGCGTGTATTTCAGGTTTGTCACGATGTACTAGACGTATTTATTGATTTCTGATAATATAGTACCTTTGTTTTATTAAAACAAAACATTTTTTTTCTACAGAATTCTAAAGCGTGGGAACATTTCCAGGCTCTGACAGACCTGCTTGCTCAGTTTGAACCTGGTCTCGACCTGGAGCAGGCTGAGACCAACTTTGGATGGACGCACTTGGAGCCTTATCTGTAAGTCCACATCACTCAGTTGCCAGTAGTTTAATAATGTAAAGATTAGCTTCAATTTGATCTTTTCTTCCTTTAATATTACCATAAAGAAGAATTGAACTGTTTCTGCAGGAGAACAATTACTTTTTTTTTGCTTTATCAGGTACTTCCTGCTCTCGGTGGTCTTTGTGGTTTTCTCCTTCCCTGTAGCTGATAAATCCTGGATCCCCTGCTCAGAACTGGCTGCTGTTGCTCTTTTTTTCACCATTACCGCCTTCCTCAGCCTTCATGCCTCAGCTCAGCTCTTCGCTCGTAAAGCCCTCGTCACAGAGGTCCTCTCTGGAGCATGCTCCCTCACTCAATTCTTCCCGGAGTCCCTGTGGTTCCTCCGAATGTTCGGGAAGACTTTCATCACTGTGCCTCTTGGAGATATCGTGGCATTAAACCTGGGGATGCCATGTCTGCTGTATGGACACCTTGTCTATCTCCTCTTCCGTATGGCCCAGCTGAGAGGCTTTAAGGGCACCTATCTGTGCTTGGTGCCCTACTTGGTTTGCTTCACTTGGTGCGAGCTTTGCTTGGTGTTCCTTAATAATGCCTCGGCAATAGGACTCATCCGCACATGTGTGGGCTACTTCCTCTTCCTGTTTGCCCTTCCTATACTTTCACTGGGTATGGCTGCGATGCTCATCATCCAGTTAGTGCAGTGGTTTCTCACCCTGGAGGTCACCAAGATGGTGGTCACGCTGACTGTTTGCTTTGTGCCGGTGGTGCTGAGGCTTTGGACTCGCTTCAGCCTCAACCCCATCAAGGTGTTTCGGTCTTTGTCGCGGAGCAGTGTTGTCAAGCTCATCCTGGTTTGGCTCAGTGCTGTGGTGCTCTTCTGCTGGATGTACGTCTACAGGTCTGAGGGCATGAAGGTGTACAACTCCACCCTGACGTGGCCTGAGTACAGCAACCTTTGCGGCCCTCTGGCCTGGAAGGAGTCCAACATGGCCCAAACCCAGATTCTCTGCTCTCATCTGGAAGGACATCGTGTCACATGGACGGGACGATTCAAATATGTCCGTGTGACCGACATTGAGAACGGGCCGCAGTCGGTTATCAACCTGCTGCCTGTATTTGTAGGGAACTGGATGCGGTGCCTGTACGGTGAGCCATATCCTCTGTGTGATGACTTGAAGAATGCGACCGCCGAGCCCCAGCCTCTGCCCGCCCCAGCTCCTCCTCCTGAAGATCCTCTGTGTAAACTTAAAAAACTGGCAAAGCACGAATGTCACATCAAACGGTTTGACCGATACAAGTTTGAAGTTACAATGGGCATGCCGCTCGAGAGGAAATCCAGGAACGGGACGATCATCGAGGATGAAGACGCTACTAAGGACATAGTACTGCGGGCTAGTAACGAGTTCAAGTCTGTGCTTTTACACTTAAACACTGGCAGCCTGGTGGAGTTCAGTACCATACTGGAGGGGCGTTTAGGCTCCAAATGGCCTGTGTTTGAACTGAAAGCCATTCACTGCATGTCATGCGGCGACGCCCGCCTTCCCAGCCGCAGACAGTACAAGATTGAACATGACTGGAGGCGTACGGCCCAGAATGCCCTCCAGTTCGGTTTTGACTTCTTCTTCAACCCCTTCCTGACTGCACAGCTCGGACAACACTCAGAGACGGAGACCGAAGCAGAGGTTGTGACAAAGCAGGGAGGATAGACGAGATGGTTGGGGGATAACACTGTCATCAGTGAAGAACACTAATGATTTTTACCCACTGATCTTAAAAGAATCGGACAGCAATATTTTTGAGTGTCTTACTGTAGAAAAGTAGATGGACCTTCAGATATGTGATCTATCGTGTGTGTGTGTGTGTGTGTGTGTGTGTGTGTGTGTAGCTTTTGAGCCAAAATGCGTGACTACATATAATGAAGAAACAGTTAATGCTAAAAAAACAAGAAGCACACAACAATGTGGTTTTTAAGTACTTTACTGCCAAACGCCACATGAGGAAAAACGTCATGTAAACCTCGCTGTGTTCAGCTTGTTATGAACATTTCATCCGGTTTAAGCTAATCATCTTAAGTATAGTAATGACATAATTTTGATTTGTTACTGGATGCTATGCAAACACTACATCTGCAAATCTTTCTGTATGTCGTGACTTTTTGTGGCCAAAACCATCAGTGTTGATCTTCTGCACTTGCCTTGTTGAAGTGCACATGCATCGTTGTGTAGCTACCGCTGTTGAAGGCAAGGTTGTCATATAGATATGTTTTGCCTATAATTATTTAACGTACATACAGATTTCAAGTGCCTTCTGAAGCATATTATTTGGGAGCAATTAGACTAAATTAAGTCTCTAAGAGCTCTGCTGCATCAGAGCTTTTATTTATTACAGAACAGTTAACCAGGTTTGGCTTTCTTTACCTTCATGTCTGTCTTCTCTGTATTTGTCGTCATCTCTGCTGTGCAGGGATTTAATATATTGAACATTTGCGATCCCAGAGTGATGATGTGGTTTAAGTTAGGTTGTCACTACTTTTTTCTGTACTGTGTCCTATAAATATTTTAAGAAATCAAATGTGTGTGTGTTGCAGTTTTATTAAAAAATCATTTATATTTTACTGATCTTTAGACACAAAATTCAAACAAGATCCTAGCCCTTATGTAATTTATTGGATTTTTCTTGCATTAAACACTCACTGGCCACTTTATTAATCATATCTTGCTAGTACCCTGGACCTCCCTTTTGCCTTCAGCACTGCTTTAATTTTTCATGGCACAAATTCAGCAAGATTCAGGGAACATTCCTCAGAGAGTTTGGTTCATGTTGACGTGACAGCATCATACAGATGCTGCAGATTTGCCAGCTGCACCTCCATAATGTGAATCTCCTGTTCCGCCACATCCCAAAGGTGCTAAGATGGAACTCACTGATTTTCTCACAGTGAACTCACTGTCATGCTCAACAAACCAGTTTGAGATGATTTGAACGTGGTAGTGAACATGGTGTGATATCCTGCTGGAAGAAGCCAAGAGAAGACGGGTACACGGTGAGCATAAAGGGATGGACGTGGTCAGCAACAATACTCTGTAAATAAAATGCTATTAATTTTGTAGTAAAGGGCCCAAAGTATTCCAAGAAAATATCCCCCACATCATTACACTCCCATGACCGGGCAAAAGTGTTCATGATCCATGTTTTCATCTTAATTACGCCAAATTCTGACACGACTTTCTATGTAAAACACAACTTTGTGATAGGAGCAGAACCATTTAAAATTATTATTTAACGCAAGCGCCTTTCCTGCTACAAGTTAATGTGTCCAATAAGAAGAGTTTGATTTACACTGGAACAATGAAGACGGTGAACAACACGCAAAATGATTCGATTTTCAGCAGAGACTGAAAGAAAAACTTCTGATATTTATGAAGCGTTAACACAAGTTATTTTTAAATTATGAAGAAATGTATTTTGCTCAGATTAACTGTCATTAAAGCATAAAATAGATGATTGTGGGGGTTTTAAACTCAAGTTTAGGCAGATAGAAGAAGAAAGATAACCAGACAGAAAAAATGTGCAGAATCATGAAACTTGGTAATTATTTCAATTAAATTCATTCATTATTAAATCCCTTAGCAATTTTAAATCCACATGTAATAAGTGCATAATAACACAAGGTGGCGCCTTACACTACATAACTTGAAAAGCCATATAAAGGGTACATATTAACAGTTAAGCAATGTTAGGACTTCCTAACTAAACAGTAATGAAAATCACAATGATACGCCCATTGGATGCAATTTCGTTGAAATCTTTATTCAGAAAAAAACATATTAACATTATTTATAACTGTTCGTTTGACAATTTTGATGTCATCAACATACGTTAACACAAAAATATGTGGCTTATTGTGGTAAGGACGTGGAGTAGGCTACAACCGACAGAAAAAAGCAAAAGGAACAAAAAAGGACAGATAAAAGAATTTGCTGTTTTCTAAAAAATAAACACATCAGCAAAGTTATCAGTGAGGAAGGCCGAAGAGATTAAAGTACCATCTCTTTGCTGTAGCTTTGGAGGCAGTCATCAGTACCGATGATCAAGTCTGCAGTCCGTTTATGGTTGTTTAAAAACAACAAAACCTCATACATGTCAAAAACCGAGCTGATATATACAGACACCATTTAGGCCCTTAGATTTTTTTGTCTTTTTTCTTTTAATGTTAATCACAAACATTCCCCATTCTTCTCAGTTTGCAGTTTCACTGAGCAGAAACTGATTTTGTGGACGGCTTCATTCGAAAAGTACGTGTTAAGTGTATGAACCGAACACCGGTAAACATGCTTCAGCGTCCGAAGACACAAATAAATGTAAGGGAGCTCGGTCATCTATGGTTACTCGTGCTGCAAGGGGCCCCCCGGGGGGCCCCCGAAGCCTTTGTACAAGCTGGATCTAAAATGGTTACGAAGGCAGCCAAGCCAGTCAGTGAGTCAATTTATAAACACCTAGGCTAAATCTGTTTGACATGCAGCATTTATCATTTGATTGCTGAAATTATTTCTTTTATAGATTTTTTTTTCTTTTTAGTAATATTTTTGCTTGATCTGAGTTTAACATGTTTAATGTCAGAGTAGCACACAAAGCAGCCTCAGACCAGAAGCAGAAATCAGAGACGTTCGGGTCCGTTTGAGCAAGGAAAACAAGAATTACTGAAACGCACTGTGGACCATATATGAGCGCGTGTCCTCATGTTAGGCCATGGTGGTATAGTTTCATCTGTTAACTTCTCTATCTGCACGACTGTAAATGTTTCACGTCGCTGAACGCAGCCCAGTTTTTGGTCGTCTCTCCTGATTCAGGGAGAGCTCAGAGGCGTCTGGTGGGCTTAGGGAGAAGGGGGGTGGGGTCCCATCCTCGTACATCACGCAAATCACTTTACCTCATCCTCTTTAATTACCATCATCATCATTTAAAAAGAAGTTACATAAAACAGAAGAGGGAAAGCTGATCTGAAATGATGATCTGATCTTAAAACAAAAAGCCAGTTATATAAATGCCCCATTTCTTATCAGTGCCGCTGGTAGACAACCACAAAGGGTTTTTGTTACACAAAACAGTGGGCAAGGGATAAGAATAGGATTTGCTTGAGCACACAAATACAGAGAGCAGAGGAGGTGGAGGAGGAGGTGGAAAAAAAGTAAAAGAGCATGAAGAATTAAAAAAAAGAAGAAGACAAACATGTAAACGTCTCTCCACTCTGGGGCCGAGGGTGTGATCCCTCCCCTCAGGAAGCCGAGCTGCAGCAACGAACGAACCATCAATCCAGAGGCTAACAATCAGGAAATCCACTGTTCGGACAATTTTGCAATCCATAATCCGTTGTGTAATCCAGCCTGTTCCCTTCCTAGCCCTGCCGAGGGCCTTGCAGTTCTGGAAGGCTGAGGAGGAGGTGAAGGAGGGACGTGAAACGCTGTGTATGAGTTCTGATCGTGTGTGTAGGTATGCGTTTTAGGCATCTCTTGGTTGTGTGACAGTGTGTGTGCATGTCTGATAGTGTGTACATTCTGGCATAGTTGTGTGTTATTGTGTGTAAACTCATTTGTTTTTGCCGCTGACATCCATTCACTAATGCATCTCGGAGTTGAGTTTGTCCTGGAAGATGTAGAGATTGTTAGTGGCAGCGATGGCAATGATGTTCTCGTTCGGGTGCCAAGCCGTATGGAGGATCTTCTTGGTGAAGTCCAGGCTGTCCACACTGATATCATCCTTCCGGCGTTTTCCTCCCGCGGCGCAAACCCTCCGCGGCTTCAGCACGGCCCTGGGTTTGCTGCTCTCCCGTGACGCCTCCAGGGTGACGTCGCGCTTGGTGTTGCGGTCGAACATGCGGAAGAAGTTGTTGTAGGCTCCGGTCATGATAACACTGTACAGAGCACGAGGATAGGAGAGATCCAGTTAGTCTAAAGGCAGTTTTCATGCTTTCATCACATCATTTCTAGGGTAAGCAGGTATGGCTAACGGATGGCTGTAAGCTGGAAACACACATCCATCATCAAACATCAGGTACCTGTCGGAGCCGTTCCAGGCACACTCAAACTTGTCAAAGATGCAGTCGTTCTCGTAGAGAGAGCACAACTTGCTGCGGAGATAATCATGAACCTGTAGGAACACACACAAACAGATATGATTACAATCGAGCCCATCTCACAGCTGCATTACTCCCAGGTATCGACTCTCAGCGTAAACTATAAATAGAAGAGTGAGCAGAAGACACACAAACACACATACCAAGCTCAGCACAACCAAAACACATTAAATATGGGCATGCTGTAACACAATCCTCCCTGAAGGAAACGCTAATAAGACACAACACCAACCTTCAGCAATACAAGGGCCAGGAGTTCATTTTAATCTACCCTCCTTTCCATATCACTAAATCCATTAACATCCAGCTCTCTACAATCGCACCTACCAAGGGTGCGATAATAGAGACACACATATATTCTTACACGCACACATACACTGACTTATAACTGCTTTTCCTTGTGCTTTTATTCGACCTGCCTGTGTCAGCACTGTGTCTGCCCAGTGATGCAAGGAGATGAAATCTACACCTCCTCTTCCTCCAGGTCCTGTTCTCTCCATTGAGCCCCCGCCCCAACCCCGCTTTCCACATTTTGCATAAAGTCAGCAGCCAGCAGCCACCTTGCAATCAATAAACAGTCAAACTGAGGTCGTCTCACGGTTGTACATCAAAACCAGTGACAATTTTGTTTTTCCCTTTGGGTCTTTCTGCACAGGGGAAAATGATACCGTGTCAGCTTGAGCTGAATATACAGTCCTCTTTCCACCCCCCCCAGTCCGCATGATTTCTGATTTAGAGCATGGCACCTCATTCCTCATGAATTTGTGCACATTTTTCATGATCCAGGGGGGGTACAGGTGTAAATTTACAAAACAGATCCATAGATAAATAAATAATAAGGTAGCTTAGCCTTTAAACCCCCCCACCCCAGCACCCACTTTCTGCCCACATACAATGGATTTGGAATTACTCCGTTTCTTGCATTAATTTGTCATGAAATACAATCTGATCTTTTTCTATCTAACAAAATATACACAAACATGAAATTGCTAATGCTAGTGCTGGAGCAATAAAATAATAGAACCTCAAACAAAAGGAAAACTGAAAGATAACATGGAGTGAAGCCTGCAAGCTCAGGCAGACAATTCCAGGTGTGCCTCGTCACGCACACCTAACATGCATCACTCTCCTCACATAACAAACCAAAGATACCCTCCTGGTTTGATGGTCTTTTTAAGTTATAAATTTCTCCCTTGACAAGTCCATCCCGCTATTGGCCTGCATCAATGCTTGCCATTTCAACCCCTCCACAATCCCTGCATCCACCTTTAGGCTCCAGAGGAATATGTACTCACTTTTCATGTGTATCATTATTTGTGTGGAGTGATAGGCTCAAAGCACAGACACCACGCTCTGACAATAGTCTTCCCTGACAGATTTCGACTGGAAGATGTCGAAGCAGGTTCAAATCACAATGCTTTTTCTACTCTACACACTTTGGGCTCATGTTTTTGTGATCGTTATACAATGCCCCTTTGTGCTGTGTGTTCTTCCCAAATGGTGTGATCAATCCAAACACCACTTTCCCAGCAGTGCCATACAGTTTCAAGTTGTCCTTTAATAAATTTCAAATAGAAAGAAAGAGGTGTCTCTCTGGAGGTTTTCCTTTGATTTCCTTCTGTGGGCTCAGTTCTCCATAGCATCATAAAACAGACCAGCTTCACCGATTCCTTTCAGCCTTGAGCTGTCTGGGTCTGCCCAGCTTACTATGGAATTAAATTAACCTCAATAAATTCTAACATGTCTTTTCTAAAAGGCATGATTTCCATCAGCTGATGCTGCTGTTAACTCCTGACTCCAATCAACTCTGCTGTTAGCATAGCAGCTGGAATACTTTTTCCAAACAACACCGAGTGTTTAAATAAAGTATTGAACAAAAACAAGAGCAGGATTATTATTATAGTTAAAATAGAGTCCATATCTGTGACTTAGATGAAGACCTGACCATGTTTTTATACATATTTATACCTGAATGCAGATATTTTCAGAGGCCACCGTACGCTGCATCCTCTGCAATCCTTCTCTCTAATCCTACCATTTACTCTCTTTTATTCATCTCTCCTCCTCACATCACACCATCTTCATACTCCCTCCCAATTCCTCACCCCTTTTGTCCCTCCTTCCCCCCTTTCTCTGCTGCATTGCAGATCTAGGTGTCAGCCACTGTGGAAGGTATCCCTCCTTCACGCTTTACTTTATGAGTGGAGGCTCGGGATCCTATAAATAGCTCCAGTGCGTCTCAGCCTCCCACTCCTGGCCGCCTCACAGGCCCTCACACGTCAGGCAGGAACACATACACAAACACGCATGTTCACCCACAGGCCTGAGGCAGGAATACTAAACACATACTGGAAAAAAAAAGGAGCTGATAAATAGTTTTAGTGCCTATAAATGCATAACCAGAAGCTAGCGTGGCCACTTAGAAGTGACACAGGAGAAAAATTGAGCATGTATGTGTAAATAATAGCATGCGTAAATATTAAAAAGCTTATTATTTCATGTGTATATCAACACAGCATTTTTAAGCCCCTGTAAATTAACTCCCGCATACACAACATACTGATAATTTACAGTTTTAATTTGGGTTTATTCATTTCTTTGACATACAAAGAGATTACGATCTTACATTAAAAAACGTCGTGAGGATTCTGCATCAGTGAGGGGAAGTGCATTTTCTCTCATTTATCCTTAAAAGGTTTGGGAAAAAATCGAATCATCTGTAAGTACTGTGATTGTAAGAGACAATCTTACGCTCATGACTCATTTCGTTCTCCGATCTTGTATTTCTTCCATAACGACAATGCCCTCTTTCAGTAAACCGTTAGTCACCTCGCCATTTGGACAACACAACTGGGATTTGGTCAGTGGTAATGATGACAGTTGATAGTTTGGTGCTGGGTTTCTTAGTAACACCACCCACTACAGTAACAGGTTCAGGCCTTTTTTCCCCTTCCCTTCTTTTTTTTGTTTTTTTAATATTACCTAAGTAATGAAAAAAAAAGAAAGGAATTTTCCCCATTTGATGCCTTGATGATGTAGAGAGTTTTGCACATATCAGTCCAGAGTAAGGTTAAGATGTGCAAAAAAAATGGGGTACCAGTAAAGCTCACCAGGCTGAATCCATCCCAGAGCATTTGCTGCATGTCTTCCCCCTCCTCTCTCTTGCAACTGTGCAAAGTCCATAGCAGATCGTTTTCATAGCCTTAAAGCTAATCAAGGAACCTGCTGTGCATATGTAATGTTTCTCCTTTGTTCAGTGTGTTCTTTAAATCTCCTACAAATAAAATAAAAGAGCTTAAAGTTATAGAACACCAATTGTCAATTGTATTATTTGTGACCTGCAAGGATCCCTGACCCCTGGGAGCTCCTTAACCTTGATCTATCCATTTTTCATCATGGTAGCTGAGTAAGACAGAATACAGTATATTATATTCATCCTGGTGTTTCTTGTCATTTATTGTGACACTGCCTCATGTTTTTCCACACATCGCCAGTCACACACCTGGTATGTCTCTAGGGGCTTGCTCTCCATGTTGAGATCCCAGACTTTGGCAGTCAGGTAGTCTCTGGTGAGCAGGTATCGACCGCTGTGGCTGAACTTGACGTCCGACACAGAGGAGATAATCTCGGAGAAGAAAGAGCGGGCGCTGGGGTCCTCGGGCTCCTCAAACACTGGCGAGTGGGAGGGAGACAAAAAGGCGAGAGAAGGAGAGGTCAGCGAGTGCCGTTAAGCAAGATGAAAGGCAGAAACACAGTTGGATATGTGTGCTTTTATCTCGTGTACGGAGATAAATCTCTCAGATGACTCATTATGTTAAGTGCCATTTATGAGACAGAGACCACGGACACGGCTTCTGTATCTTTCTGTAGAGGTGTTGCTGTCTGAATACATCAGTGTATAAACATTAGCAAATGTCAAAGAGCTCTATTAAAGTTCCTCTAAACACTGAATATGAAAAATAAAATGAAAGATCTAGCTGCTTGCTGAGCACAGCTTGTGCAGGAACACTGCAGCAGTGACTCATGATCAAAGCTGTAAACTGAATGGATGAAGCATTACAACAGGAACAAAAAGTGGGAAACAAAGAAAAGACAGGCAGGAAAGCTTGGCTCACAGTTCCATAAGTATTATTTATGACCAAAATGTCAATGAACATTTCACTCTTTTAGTCAAATTTTGCAGCCGTGTTGTCAATATATGACAACATACCGCAAGCAGTCGAGGAAAGCGTGGCTAAGATTCAGTGACAGGGATTTTTCTAAGGCATACATCAGTTTCCAAACAACAAGCTGACACAATACTGCATGTATGAGACTAGTCGGGATTAACATTTACATTTTTGGTGTATGAACTAAAATGGTTTTGTCGACATTACCAACAGAAAAGAAAAAGATGAGATTGTTTTGTAGCTCAAAGCCAAAAATACAATAAAACATCAGAGCAGACGCCTGCAGAGGCTATGTACAGTCGTTTGCATGACATCTGCTGTGATGTGAAGAATTTGTGGCCTGAAAAATTCTCATTCACATCACATATTGTGACAAATGCTGCAACCGTCTTCCATGTGGTGACTTGCACAGTGAACTACTGCCGGGATGTTTTGGGAAGTGAGACAGAAAGAAATAGTACGTAACCTTTTACACGTTTAATGCGTCAAAAAATTATTTAAAAGAATGACATTGCTTTTATAATGCACAAATGACTCGATGTTCTGAGAAATGAACCAAAGTGATTGAGAGAAAACGTAAATACAAGAAATATAGTGCCATGACTTGAATTGTTGCCCCTTAAGGACGACAGATTTATGGAGCAACTAGCCCTGTTCTGAGGTAGAACTAAAAATTATTACACAGAGTAGAAAAGGTCCAGAAGTGATAAATCATACTTCTACAATGTGGGGAAATCATAATTCTTACAATTTATCTTTTAGGCCATTCGTTTAGTATTATTGTACCTTAAAGTTTTGCCGGCTGTAGATGAGTAAAGCTAAAAATTGGGCACAGCAGCACTTTGAACTAACATGCTCAAAATGCCTAAAAACTTTAACAATTTGTGGTAAAGTAAAAGTCTGGGAATACCAAAGCAATAAAAAATGCACACAAGAGTTATCAAGGAATTCCACTCAATACCACAAATGCAAACCTCAATTTTAAAAATTTAGAAGAAAAATCAGAGGATAGAGATAAACCCAGCTTACAGAAAAAAGCACTGCCATTCCTCGCTGCTAGTTTGGAGCACCTGCTGCTCAGGAGTTAGAGCAGCGAAATGGTTGTTTACTCTAGTCTGCTTGTCGAAGCATCCTTGGGCAATATACTGAACCCCAAGGTGCCTCTGATCCATCAGTGCGAGCATGTGAATGCTAGGGCACAGAAAAAGAAGTGTTTGTGCTTGAATGTGTGTGAATCCATAAATGGACTTTGACTGCTCAAATAGAGTAGACAAACTCTGAGTACCAGTCCATTCCATTTAAGAAAAAAATACAGCTGTTGTTGAATTTTGGCCTGCTTGAAGGGTTAGCATACTTATCTAAAAGCTTAGATCTTTTCTAATCTTTGCTGTAAAAACTATAAACATGCAACATGCACGTGTCCATCATTTCTCTCAGCACATTTTACTCACATTTAGAGTGCTTGTCACACAGTGCTGCTTCTCTCATGTCACAGAGGCGCAGCGTGCCTTTACTGCTGCTATAGACAAACAAGTTACAGTGGTGGGGATGAAACTCAGCCGCTGTGATCACCTCTGTCAGATCCTCCATGTTGGCTGGCTTGATGTCCACAATGTCTGATGGAGAGCGCCACAGCTGAGGAAAACTCTCAAAGAGCCAGCTTCTTCAGGCCTGCGCTTTATAGACTGCACATAATTAATTCATTTATTTATGCATTCATTCATCCTTTTATTAATTTAACTCCCTAACTGACTCAATGAGAAAATAATTAAACTGATTAAAATAATATGGAAACACACACAGGCCAATAATCTACAAACAAAATATAAACAAAAGTTTATATAAATGTATACATAGTCAACACTATATCAATAATTCACAGCAGGAATAAAGCAAACCAATATAAATATATCTAGAGGGGATTGTTGGGAGAAAACGAATTCCATATTCACATAAATTGTAATATTATAAATCCTGTCTGGGTCAGGGATGCGACTGTACTGTGTCCTATTGAGCTGGATTAGAACTCAGAAAAGGGCTGAAATATTTATGCAGCCACTGAATTATTCATTAAGATACATTTTCACTCCTCAAGAATAATACTCCCCTCCCCCAGCACTGTGTGTGTCTTTGTGCATATCTTCATACAACAAAGTGGGATTTGCAGAGCTTGTTGCTTTGTGTGGGCAGGAATTGATTGTTGAGTATGCATGCATTAATGTATGCATTCATTATCGCAGTCCCTGGGCTTTGACAAATATATGCCTGCTTTATGTGCGTACACACATAAGTGTTTGTCTTCATCTCCTCCAGTCTTTGTGCACGAGTGCTTCGAACCATGAAGGATACTGAAGCTACGGTCAGTGATGTCCAGATGCCAAAGGTTGATTCTAAGGTCATCCGCTGACATGTAGGTCTCATAGTCAGAGTTGACAGAGATGGAGTTGATGTGGTAGGTGTGGGCATTGGCAAAGACTCGCCGAGGAGTTACCTCCACCATCAGATCCATGGGCTTCAACACCGGCACCTGGAAAACCCCAAAGAAAGAACAGTTTAACATTTATTCTGAATGAAATGAAAGAAGTAGAAGATATACAGAGTGGAATAAACTGAAATAATTTAATTGTATCATAGTTAATATTTAATGCATTACTTCCTTTGACATCAATAATAAAGGAGCAACTCTCAGGAGTGAAACTTTAGCAAGTCCAAGTGCTCATTCGGTCCTTCACTCATTTAGCTTCATTTTAAAAAACTGTTTGTCGACACATGCTTACATTTAACAAATTCACCCACACAAAAGGGGACTGCACAATATTGCATGGTTAGTTTTAAATTTATGGCTTCTTTTTCTGCATACTGCACAGTGTTAGAATCACTAACATTGGTTCTCCTCCAAAAGGACAGAGGTGCATTATAACCAGACATATGGAGGCACGGTGAGTTACTCTTATTAAGAGTTTACTGCTGATAGAAACACTGAAGCTTTTAATTAATTAAGATCCAGTGTAGACGTTTTCTCCCTGCGCTGTAGTGAAGGATACAAAAAGAGGATTTCACCACCCCCACAGGCTCACACATACTCGCATGTTCCTTGTGCCAGTGACCCATTTTTACACATGCAAACACATCTGTACTCACTGACCCAGTTTTATTTCCTAACCTGAGA
>NW_005187409.1:6653010-6665443 GCF_000239375.1 Pundamilia nyererei | reverse complement strand
GATAGATGGATAGATAGATAGATAGATAGATAGATAGATAGATAGATAGATAGATAGATAGATAGATAGATAGATAGATAGATAGATAGATAGATAGATACCTGTAGAGAGGTGACTGTGGAGATATCCTTGATTCGACCCTCTTCATCCTTCAGGTTGTATCCTTCTGGCCGTTTGTCTCTTTCACTCACCTTCCACAATTTAATGGTCTTATCTGGAAAACGGATAACAGGGCCATTAAATAATCAGATAAAGGTGCTTGTTGAAATGCTTTGATAATAAGAGACTCTACCTAGATGTGATTAAAAACAATCCCAGAGACCAATATGGGATTTCATCACAATCAAAGCTACAATCATTAAAACTTACAGTAAACTGTTTTTGTTTTGTAATAAAAAAAAAAAATACAAACATTTATATTATGTACTAATTTATCACACAGTCAGGTTGGTAAGGAAGCGTGGACTCTTTGTATTATACTGAGAAAATAGCAACAACAAACATGTCAGCATGTTTGCTACTCAGCTGCTGAGGCAGGTCCTACATATTTCATGCCTTCAATTATAAATAATAAAGTACTTTAAAAAAATCAATACTCAGGTTCTCAGGGTAAATATAAACTAAAATAAGTACCGGTATTCCAGCCATAAAATGAGAGTGTAACCTCACATCCTAATGTACTACAGAGAAGAGTTGCAACACAAACAGAAACTCGTCTGCGATTAGGCAAGGGAAAATCTGCTTCTGACTTAAGATCTTAATTACGAGACGTTCCTCACCCACACAAACATGTTAACTCCTTAAGCCAAAGTCTTTCTTTTTTTTTTCAGTTCAATCAGTAACAGCGCCACAATCCTAAAAACCTCATTGGGTAAGGAACATTGGGGCAAATTCAAATTTATCTTCAAGTGGTAATTGGGAGGCAAAATTTTGACTTTGAGAGAGCATAGCATCTTTACAACAATACAGGAGAGCCTGGGAAATGGAAGACCTCCAATGGCAAATTAAAAAGTAGTGACACGCAACATATAGTAGTTTTAGGAGGCCTTGCCATTAAAGCTGTTTGGAGCTTTAAAGTGGGTCACACTCATTAATTTTTTAAAGAAGACAGGTACTATTTTAATAAGATACGGTCTGGCAGTGCTCAGGTGTAAAAGGGTAAGGGAGAAGCAACAGTATCTCAGAAACATGCTCTTAGATAATGTCTTCAGAAAAAGCAATCATTTAAAGTGGTTCACAGCAAATGTAGAAAATATCAATCACATCAGCTTCCAGTTTTCTCCAGGGTGTGTATGCAGGAGGCTCTCACCATTGGTGGAAAGCAGGAAGTGTGCAGCGTTCTGCTGAGGCAGCCATCGAATCTTATTGATCTTCTCCTCAATCTCCAGACTCTTAAGATAGTCGAATTCGGGCTCATGGCTCTGAAAGGTGCTGTAGACATTGTACTCTCCCTGGGAGAAGGGCTCAGTCTTGCTCTATGAAAAGAAAAGGAAATGAAAGAGAAAAAAAAGGTAGATGAAAGTGAAAGATGTGCATGTTCCATCACCTCGATGTTAATCAGAAACTGCTTGGCATGGACTCCGCACAGCTATAATGACACACTCTCTGACACAGCAGGGACATCAAGTATTTATCAACCAATATAGAGTGTAGCTGGAGGGGAACCAAGTGCATTCATTGCTGCCCTTACAGCTCAAATGAAAAATGTTATATCTGAACGTGCTGCATGAGTGCAAGTGTGTCAGTGTTGGTGTGGTGCGCATGTGTAAGTACCTCAGGTTCCCTCTGAAAGATGACCACACGGCCCCCTTTGTCTCCCGTGGCCAGGAGCTCTCCAGTGTGGTTAAACTCAACAGTGGAGATGATATCAGCTGGAAGTATAAAGACAAAGATGAATGCAGAAAGAGAGAGAAGAAGAGAAGGAGATGTGCAGTATGAGAGTGGAAATGACAGTGAAAGAGAGAGAAGGAGTAGCCATTAGCCGCACATCATCATTCATCTGTATAATGTTCATCTCACACTAAATTATTAAACCAAATCAACAGTCAGTGGATTAACATGTAAGTGGATTAAAATATGCAAATTCATGTTTGGAATGAGGCAATATTTGATAACTGTTGCATAACTGTGCTTGAAATTGAAGAATGAGCTTTATAAAGAACATGCAAGTACATGAAAACAAAGGAAATCAACCGCACACACAGCTGTTTCACAGTAGGCACAGGTGCTTTCTGTGTTCCACTATGATACATACACAATGACGTACAAGACTACAGAGTCACTCGGGTTCATGTTTTTATGCTGGGGTGAATGCGTACTCCTTGGTCTCTATTAAGGGCATAAAGAACTGCGTGTTTAAAGTCACGACACAGTGAGTTTTAATCGCTAATTTCATATAACATTCATTTGTATATTTACCTCACAGCTCCCATCGCTCCCTAAACAATAACCCAATGGCTCATTTACAGCGCTGAAATATCGGCACATTATTATCCACTTAGCATTTAGTGCGGTGACTCAGTGCTTTACGTGGTCCATTCTGTATAACACAATACACAAAACATGAAACGGAAAAGCGCACAGTTGTGTCGTCAAAAGAAGAGCGTGTGAGCGGGACAACTGGGACCTGTGTGTGGTTCAGCTTTGCATGTAATCTGCTCCCTGTTCCTCTGTTTACTTGTCCTCCTTTCACCTCTGCCTTTGTGCAGCAGATTGAAGATTTAGTTGTAAACATACAATAGATTTAGAGACAAAGCTGCTTGAAAGTATCTGTGCTTAAACCTCTTTCGGATAGATTAAACTGTAAGGTTTGGTAAAAATGATGAGTGATGAGAAGGTATGTAACTGACCCGGCAGGAAGCTTGGCTAAGTTATAGTACTATTCCTCCAAGATCACGAATGCCATTGTGAACAGACACATTTTAAATATATATATATATTTTACTCTATTATCATTTGTTTTGTTATAGTCCTTTATTCGGGAAGTAACATAAACCTCACTTAGGATAGTGTGAAGTTCAACAAATAGCAAATCAACAAACTTACTGCAGCTGAACGAGAAACAGTTCCAACATATTACCTCTCACGAACCCACAAATTGTTTTCTTTTTAATGTAAAGAACAAAAAATAAGTAACAAATGACTATGGAGTGCTAGATGTGCTGATGTAGGCTGTTTTCATTTGTTTTTACATTTGCCATCATGGTTTTTCTTTTTACTAAATTAATCTTACTGCAGGCGTTAGCCCTTTGCTAAGAGTAGGGAGCAGGTGGAAGAGAACCTAAAGAGGTGAAGAAATGTACTGGAGAAAAGATGGATGGAAGTCAGTAGAAGTGAGACAGAATACATAGGTGTGAATTAGAGAGAGAGATACTGCAAGAGGCAGAGGTAGTAAAGTTTAAAAACCATCGGAAGCAATGAATAGAGCACAATAGAGGTAAAGAACAGTTTGCAGGTAGGGTGGAGTGGGTGGAGACATGTGGTGATTTGTGACAGAAATATAGCAGTGAGAGAGAAACAGAAGGTTTACAAGACGGTAGTGAGACCTGCAACGATGTGTGGTTTGGCATGGACAAAAATACAGGAGCCCAAGCGGTGGCAGAGTAGAAAACATTCTCAGTTTCATTTGGAGTAGCCGACAATAATAGAAATGAATATATCAGAGGGATAGCTCAGGTTAGCAGCTTGGCAACAAAGCAAGAGGCCAGGCAGAAGGAAACAAGAGAAGAGTCATGGATGCAGTCAAGAAGGACATGCAGAGGCTTGTTGTGATAGATGGTGCTGCTAGGGATAGGGCGAGACGGAAGCAGATGAAACACGGTGATGACCCCACAGAAGATGATGAAGAGGTAGATGATGATTTATACTGCTGACAACAGCCAGACATTTAATGCATTAACAAACACTTCTCCAGTTATCTCAACAATAATCTCGGTTTCTGTCCCACATAACACTGTTTAACTTGTGCATCGCACTGGGCTGCTGACCTAAACATACACACTGACCAAGTATGGAAATAATCATGATAAAAACCCTGAAACTGCAACTGAAAATTCACTGCTGACCACAAAAATAACAACAAGGCATTGCAGCGTCTACTGGATTTCTCTATACAGCACATGGTGTTGGTAGAAAAGAACATGGCTCTTACTAAGCTTTGCTGTAATAAAAATAGAGCTTGGAGAGTGTATTTATTGAGTCGGAGTGATTCAAAGCTGTAGCCTTGCCTATTTTGTTGTGGCCTTGAGAAAGAGAGATTTTATGATGAGGAAAGGCGGGGACTGCTCTTCAATCTCCACGACAACACAACCTCATTCACCCTCATACATTCTGTGTATCACTTCTTACCTCTTTCTTTACTTCAGCCATCTTTCTTTATTACACACACTTTCTTGATCTCTCAGATGCTGCAGAACCTTTCTTATTATTCGGTGACAATTTCCCCCTCAATGTTAGGCTCTCTCTCATTCCCTTTCAACCCACATGTTCTTTTGTCATCTCTAATCTCCTGTTTGCCAATCTCTCTCTTTGCCCCATTTCTCTGTCTCAGTTTCTTCTTGGTTGTCTCTGCACATTCACCTCTCTTCCTCTCTCCCTCTCTCATCCCTCCCCCACAGCACTCTGCTGCCTGGTGTGCACAAGAAGTGGTGATGCTGGTGGTGGTAAAATGGAAAGGATGGTGAAGGGAAAAGGACTAGGAAGCTGAGGCAGCGGTGGTGATAGTGGTGGTGGTGGGGCTCCTCCAGTGTGTAGCGGTTGCCATAGTAACAAGCAGAGCCAACCAGTGGAGACGGTGCTGGTAAAGGTTAGCCATATATGGAATCTGGTGAAGGAGGAAGTGGGATTCAGCAATCCAACCCTCACAGGAAGAAGGAGCGTGGTAAAATAATTATGCTGCTCTAGTTCTGTCCACTAACAAATGTTGCTAAATTAATACCAGGAGATGAAGCAGACGCTGTGATCCTAATTGAGGATAGGCAGATAATTAAGGGATGCACACAGACATGCAGACCCCTGTGTATGCAGTCCAATTCACAAACGCGCATATGTGCACCAGAGGGGCTTTACGTGCACATGTGCATAAAATAAGGCAAAGAAAATGTGTGAGCTTAATGCTCCGTGCGTGAGTGAGAGGCTGGATGCATACAGACAACTGTGTCTCCAGTCAGGTCACAGTCAGAAAGAGCTAAGCTAAGCAAAAACCACAGGAGCGGCACACAGTATAGCTGAATAAAATATGGAGCACACACTCTCTCCTGGCTCAGCCTCAGTCTGTTCTCAACCTGGATCCTCTTCTGGTCTTTTTGTTCCTCTGTTTCCTTTTTGTGCACACACACAAAACACACACCCATCTGTGTCTTTCACTCTTTTTAATAGAGGAGAAAAACACCTAATAAGAATCTAAGCAACAACTGCAGAGATAACTACCATCATGATCACTGTGGTTCTCTCCCAAGAAGTATTGCTGTCCAGTTCACTTGTGTGTAAAGGCAATGTGTGTGCCATTGTGAAGCTGTAGGTTTTTGTCTTGTGGATAAGTGTGCTACAGTGCAGCAAGCTTCCTCAGTCTGTCTCTCCCACAGACTGTCCATTAGCATCAGCAGTCTGACTCATTGCCACACTGCAGAAGCTGAAGGAACACACTGTGACTGCAAGTGCATGCGCTCACACATACAGCACAAAACAACACACAAACATGAATGAACCCAATGATACAGAAAAATATAAAACAGGCACAGGGTATGAACACCAAATACACAAACACTGTAGTGTTTACGGACAGCAGTGCCTTAAAAATCACAGCATAGTAAATACAAAATTAACTGTTATTAATTGTATGGCTTGAATTTTGGGGATGCTGGTTGAACAAAGCAAATATTTTTTAGATGTCACAGTTTTCTCACAACATTAGCAGTGAAAATAGCTGACAGATAGAACTGAAGTGATCAGTCAGTTAATTTAATTGTCAGTCCGAAGATGCAGATCAGGGTGGAGGTAAAAACACAGGGAGGCAGAATTCCTGTTTTGGGGGGTGTGGGGGCAGAAAGGGAAGCAGACATCCTACAGGTCCAATTATAGATATCTTAGGTCTGGGTAAACACGGACCATTAGAGCCAAGCCAAAAACATACGCTCCTTAAAAGCAGGGACAAGCCACCACTCAGCAGGAGATGCATCTGTGTGTGTGCGTGTGTGCGTGTGTGTGTGTGTGTGTGTGTGTGAGCTGTAGCTCAAGCACCACGCATTTCCTGCATACGTGTGCACAAGTGTGTGTACTCAATTACCCTGTAGAGAAATAGACGGGTTGGAGGGAGTGAGGGAGGAGGAGGGGAGAGCCTGCCGGAGGGAGATGGCAAATTGATCCCTGTCCTGCAGTTTTGGAGTTATCTGGGAAAAAGAACTGGCGCATGTGTTTGTTAGAAATGCACGTGTGTGGAGAGGAGTGATTTAAGCCCAGCACAGCAGGGAGTCTGCCATTTCTCTGCACAAATATCAGCAGAATAGAGGAGCTGGTGTGAGCCTAATGGTTATAGATATAAACAATTAGAATTACAAAACAAGCGAGCTGCTGCGCCTGTAGACTATACACTTGTAATCCGGTTTTACCAAGCTGCAGGAGCTTCTTCTGACTACACGTGTTCTCAAAGCTGCTTGTGATTCATTTTTGATTGTAAAAAAAATCTATTTTTCGGCAGATTTGTGAGACTAGCATGAAAAAAAGATGAGAGGCTTAGTATGTTTACACCCCGTCTGACCCCAGTGATATTGAAAACTCAGAATATGTTCCGACAGCTCATAAATGTTGAAAAATTAATCCTTCATTTTTTTTTTTTTTAAACAAACAGAATTGCCTTTTAATGCATTCCTCTGACCTTCTACATTTATTTGCATTAATAGATCAGTCAATCCTGAATTTCTTTTGCACAAAATGCAGAAAATTCACTGATTTTATCTTCTTGGAAATTAAATGTAACTGTTGTCTGTAGTGTTTCACAAAGCAAAGCAATTATATGGATTGCTTGTCAAGTAAACCAAGCAATTCTCCAGGAAATTCAAAGCTTTTTTCACAACTTTCAGACATTTTACAGACGACACATTAATAAAGGTCATGGAATGAAATGAGAATGGGAAAAAAAATGCATTTCCAGACCTTTGTGTGAATGTCTACACAGATTTGATTTTATTCCGTGTGTGCTCGTTTTCATGGATGTGAAGTGCCCGTGTGTTTTCTCCCTCAGTATAAAATAGAAGAAAGATAGCAATCCTTTTAAGATAGCAATGCTTTGAAGGAGGTGGGGTGTCATCTGGTCAAACTATTTAAAGAAATCAATCATACACACAATCCGAGCAGGCAGACTGAGATAAAAATAAAGAGCTGGATATAAAAATAGTGGCACACAAAAAAGGATGAGGCAGACAGACAGAGACAAAGTGATGTTTAAGATATTTATAACAGTCAGACTCACATGGAAATGCACTTGACTCAAACTACTCCTTCACACACACTTCTTTCAAACACTCACACACTCTCACATGGAGCCATTAGCACACAGATGTGCACACATACAACTCTCACATCTCACACTGGGGTCATGTGGCACATTTGTGTGACATAGATATGACCTTCGGGATAGAAGAGGATAGAGCACACACCTTCAGTGTAAGAAGCAAAAGGCTCAGGCTCCAGAGAAAGGGTAGTGATGTCGGAGCACAGGACCTGGATGGGGCTCAACATCCTGGGGGAGGACTCCAGGGTGGAGAGGGGTGGACAGGATGGGGCGGAGCTCTTCAGGCTATAGCCAGGAGCAGCCCTGCAAGAGGAGCAAGGATGGACGGAGGGGGGAAGGAAGGGAGGAGGGCAACAGGGAAGCAGAGGGTGAGGAAGGAAGGAAAATAAGAAGGAAAAAGGACCAGGGCAGCAAAGGGGGTTGAAGGCGGGGTTAAGGGTAGGGACTGAGTTACTACATTACCACACTTGGTCATGAGTACTCACCAAAGAAAATCAGCTGGTGGTGTATTCATGATCACAGAATAACATATTGGGTTTGGTGGGAAAAGCTAGCAACACATGAAGGATGAACACAGGAAGCTAATGGGACAAAGTCTTAAGCATGTATTGTTTATTCACTTTCATTTAGCTTTCCAGGTAATCATTAGTGTGCATGGCCCAGGGAAAGGCTACTCGGTCACATTTTCCCTCGTGACCAATTACTTTAATGACTCAGAACTTGCCTTAGAATAGTCTTTAATGACATATAATGTGGAACATAATCAAATCTCCCCATTACAAGTTACTAAACAGGGCAAACATCCAAAGATATTTAGTGTAACACAGTTTTCATTTTTAGAGATACATGTGGAATTGTTATATGACCATTTAGTGATTTTTCTATTTTCAATTTCTGCTCGAGTAAATAATAATAATTAATAATGGGCACTCTTACATATTGAGGCATAGGATAATAATGGGGTTATTTAAAAAATGACAAAAATTTGAATTTGTTACTCGATTCATTGAACCAAATGAGATACTTTTGAAGGCAAGGGAAGTTTGTGGACGATGGGGAGTAAGCAATGTATGTAATTCAAGAGAGGAGGGACTGCAAGGAAGAGGGAGTTTAAGCATCCCTCCCCTGTAGGAGTTACAGGGGAGGGGAATCCCCACTAGAAGATCTACAGACACACATTTACACACATAGACACAACACTTGCAGACACACATCCACACAAATTCAAACCTGAACTAACAAAAAGATGCACACACACGAATATAAATGTAAACACAGGAAAAAGAAAAGAAAGAAAGATGGAAACACACATACAGGCACACACACAGGAGACAGCAAAATAAACCCACGAATAAAAATCACATGCACCATCTCCTTCTGTGTCTATACCAAGCTCGGTTTTCCCTCAGACACGCGTACTGTGTTTGAGCAGTCTTTAGAGCACTGTTGGATAATTGTTAGGCAATTGTGCCACTTCAGCACCCGACAATGCTGTGTGTTGCATTAGAGACCAGACAGGGGAAAAGGGGGCAGGTGGAAATGGGGAGGCGGACGGGGGATGGGGTGAACATGGACGAAAGGTGGAGTGAGTTGGAGTGGATTCCCAGATTTATTGTTTTTTGTTTTTTTGCGATAGAAGAAATATTTGTTGGTCATCTGGGGAACTCCTGAACGTCCTCTCCATTAAAGCTCACAATGTGCTGCACGGCCCGTCACACCAACAGTGTTGAGCAGTGTCCACCTTGGTGTGAGCTCATCAGCAATTCAGTCCTGAATACTTCCTGTGTGTGTGGAATAATTAATACTGCCATTATTGGTGGGTGGAGATGATCTGCCAATCACTCTGGCCAAGCATGAAAAGCAGCATGTTTAGCATTGCTGGCTGTTACTATAGCAATAATGGATGGGTGTAGAGAGGTATTAAGGGGTATTAAGGCTAATTTTTCTTTTTCTTTTACCAGTCACTTACTAAAAACCTTTTTCCTGAAATGGATACAATTTACTAATGGAAACACAGTATATGTAAGAAGAAACAGAAAAGCACACCTTCACATACAGACAAAGACATGCACAAATGTAATCTTCAGTGGTGTGTTGAATACACACAAGAGTATTTGCACAATCAACAGGCAGCACTACAGTCTCCCCTGACTACAGCATGTGCTTCTGTGCAAGGGGAAATTATGCCACAGCACACACAGAGGAAGCATAATTCCCTTTCTACAGTGATAGGAGGATCACAAATAAGCTCGCAACACGTTCATGACCCCAAAATGATAATCCGCTGTTCAGGTCTAAGGCGCGTAGCGAACAATGAGCTGAGTGTAAGAAACAGACAGACGAGGCAGGAAAGCAGACAGGTAAAGCCAGCATGCAGGTAAGATTAGTGGTGGTAATAAGATAAGTAGAACGTGGTTATCCACGGTCATAATCCATCTCCTTTATGCTTTATAAAGAAACCAAAGAAATTCAGTGGTTTGTACAGTTTTGTAGGCTGCTGGGTTTGTCAATATACCCCCTGCCTTAGATCATGTATTCAATCTGACACCTGAGCCAATTATATAGAAGAGTGGGGGAGCAAATAGGGAGAACACGCGCGTCACATACAAGAGCCGACATGCAATGCAAGTACAAAAACAGTGTGGTGGAATTTTTATGCCTCGTTTTTCTGGAAAATTCTCTGACACACAAACACAACTGGAGACAAAAGTGAAGACACTCTGGCATGGGCCAGATCAATTCCTCCCTGCGGTGTGACAAAATAGCTGTGTAACACAAAGTAGCATAAACAAAATAATGAATGAAAAGTGCCGGATGGGAAAAAGGAAATAGTGTGAGAGGAGGGGAAAAGTTGCCTTAGATGATATAATTTTGCGACAAAGAATGTTTTGGTGACTAGGGCAGCTCCTGTCTGAACAATAATTAACACAGAGCTTATAGAAGCTTAGGAAGCTGCCCTGAGCTAGTTTTGTCACGCACTCTGTCTTACTCACACTCCAAAAGTTCAATACATAGATACACACTTGCCTGAAGGAAATACTTCAATACAAAGAACAGACACATACAGCTTCCTGTGTCATCTTCTTACCTTCAGTCACATAGTTGTGGTCGGGGAGGAAGCCGTGGTGGTTGAGAGCTGGGGTGGAGTCAGTGTCTTCGCCCATCAGCGGGGCCTGGGGGAGTGCCCGTCTTGGTGGGGCAGCGTGATGGTGGCAGATTGGTGGCGAAGGGGATGGTGGTGGGGATGCCGTTCAGCACAGTGCCCATACTGCTGCCCGCCTCCTCAGCACAGGGGCGCACAGCTTGTCATCCTATACTTAAGTAAGGCTGAGGGGGAGGGAGTGGGGCAGCCCCAAAAGAGGGATGGATGCACCAGGGAGTCCACAGAAGTGCTTCTGAGAGCCAGATGCAAACCTGCAGAAAGGGGATCATTTGGAAACAGTTCAAAAACTACCAGTGGTGAGCTTGATTTGTACCTCACAAGAGCACACATTAGTCATGAGGCAAGGAAAATCAAGCGCACTCCGAGTCCCCCTGCAGTTGCTGCGTCCAGGTGTGGCCGGACCGATTCTGCTCTCTCACAAACACATGCAACATACACAATCAATGCGCACTCAGAAATGGGAAAAGTCCCTGCTTATTAATGGATGCTCTAACAGAAGAAGAGGAGATGAGGAGGAGGAGAATGGGGGGAGGGGAAAGAGGGATGAGCAGAGTCCCTGATCGTGGCATCTGCAGTGCTGCTTCTGCAGTAAACTCACACGCATGGACACACATACACAGTGGGGATAAACGCAAAGGGACAACCACTCACTTTGGCAGCTTAAAAGCCAGGTACTCCTCAGTGGATCCTCTATGAATAATGTCTTTTTCCTCCTCACTGGCTAACTGTACCTCTGTCCCACTGGTTTCTCGACTGTTCCAGTATGAGAAGGAAAATCCTTCTGGTCCTGCGTTCTGCTGCAGTCTGTGCTCTGGCGTATGTATGAAAGGCAGAGTGAGAGGTAGAGGAAGGGGGAGGGCAAGAGAGGAGCTTTTCTGCTGTGCTGGTACTGTGTATGATGCATCAGCGAGGGCCCCGCCCACTGTCTAGCACAGCCAATCATCACAGACTAGAGATCTGCTTGACCACTGAATGCAGGTGATTAATAATGATAAAGAAGCTGAGGATAGAGGAGTGGGTGGCAGAGCGGAAGTGGTACAGCGTCTAATAAGGTTGTGATTAATGGGAGAGAAAGCAGAGAGAGCAGGAGAGTGTTTCGCCTGACTATGTGCTCAGTATGAACAACAGAAGAGTGACGACTATAGCCTTTACCTGGAGACAAAACTGAAGTAGCAGACAGACTAATACAGTCAGTTAATACACACTAAAAAGCAGGGACAGGCAATAATTTAGTTAGTTTGTTTTAACAAGTTTGAGCTGTGTCTAAAAATAACTTTATCAAGTTACCATTCTACAAAGTGTTCCACATCGTACTATCCTAGCTCTGTCCATCCACATTTTACCTTGAAAGACTTTTTCTATATCCTCATATGATGTGTATTCTACTATAAGCTGCAGACAGTGTAAACAAAGTTGTCTGAGCAAATGTGCTGGACAAATGATTTGACACACTACTAACACAGTAGCCAAACAGCAAAGCACAGTAATGCCCAGTAAGAAAAGTACCAAATAAATAAATAAATATGAAGCATGAACGAAATGCTTCAGATGAGCTGTTCTACAGAGTTGTGGGGATTCATTAAACAGCTGTTCCACTTGCGCTTATCAACCACATTACCCATCCTTACTCCGGGGGATCAAAAATGACCACACGCTAAAGGAAATAGCACTTCAGTTCACACACCAATGCTCGAGTGGACACACACACACACACACACACACACACACACACACACACACACACACACACACACACACACACA
>NW_005187409.1:6617080-6652990 GCF_000239375.1 Pundamilia nyererei | reverse complement strand
GCTGCCAGTGACAGTTGGTGTCATCACTGGTGCTGGCTGTCTGCCACCAGGATTTAACCTTCCCCCTTCCCAGTGAACAAGAAGAGCTGTTTATCTGACTTACTCCAAGACTGCCAGCATTGCCCTCCCCCACCCACCACTTACCAATGATGAGCAATGCGCCACACATTGCTGCCATATCTGACCTTCTCTGTGCCCCCTGCCAGCATAAAATATACCACAAACCCCTTTTTTCCCCATGCATAGGTATAGCTACCTGTACATATTATAGTGGACTAATGGCATTTTTAGATCATGACTCTGCTAGAGTCCCTGAAACTGGGAATTTCCAGCCCTTCGGTTTATTCACTGTGTAAAAGGAGACACGTTAGATCCTCTCCCCTTAAAGCCTCCCTACCTTTATTCCAAATTCCTTCTGATTGGCTGTCCCTACAACAGGTTGGCGGGACTACTGTGCTTACACAGAGCTCATCCAAAAGTAGGGTAAGTATTAACCTTTAGTAATACCCTGCCACAGCACTTATGACAAGACCAAAAGAGGAATTGATGTGAGAAATTATAAAGCTGCAAATGAAAAGCATCGAACTGCAAAACTAAACTTTGGCACTACTACTAATCACCTTTATTCTTGTAAATGTGACAAAGTCCTTCTGTTTTCAACCAATGTAAGGTAACTGTTTGTGCCTCAACAGTGCAATTTTCCCTATAATGGTAAAGAGTACATTTAAGCAAGAGGATTCGGGCCACTGGGGAAAAAAAGTGGGCATGTCTTTTTTTCTTCTTTTCCGGAATTCTGACTTTAATCTTAGAATTCTGACTTTAATTTTAGAATTCTGACTTTAATTTTAGAATTCTGAGATTAAAGTCAGAATTCTGACTTTTTTTCTAATAAAGCGTACACTGGGTGTCAAAGTTCTGACATTTTTTTCTCAGAATTCTGACTTTTGTCTCAGGATTCTAAGATTAAAGTCAGAACTTTTAGTAAATTTATGAAAAATAAAAGAACAGGTATAATAGAGCTTAAAACACTTTTTACAGTGTCCTCTTGTTTACTTTTTATGGTTGGAAAAACAAATCATTACAACAGGTGGAAACACGCACACAGTAATTATCATTATCACCTTACTTACAGCAGTTTTGTTTAGCTGCAGCAAATTTAAAGTCCAGCTTTTCCTTGTTTCCATGCTCTGCCTGACCCTGGACCTGGCTGTGTGGCCTTGGGTCTCTCTTCTGTCTGTAGAGACGGTGCCTTTTGTCAAGGCTTGGCTTTGGACCCATCCTGTAACCTTGGTAACAGAAGAGCGTGACCACCCATCATTCCCTCCCTTAATTGGACTCGTTGCCCTACACAGAGAATCTGAGCTGTTTTGTGTCCTCTCACTATCTCTTTCAGTAGAAACGGTGGGGACACCCCTGCAGACTCTGTTAATATTATTCAAAATATCCAAGTGAAGGAGGCATGAAAAATTATTAGTGCCATTTCTAGTGAGTAAGACAAGGACAAGATATAACATTGTTCTGAGGAAAGACTGAAGTGATCACAACCTGGATATTAGATTGTGAGTGGGAGACAACAGAATTAGCTGAAATGAAGTAAACAGTTTAGATCTGATTTGCTGAATCACACATGATGCAATATTCATTGCACAGGACACCCGCTAATAGACTGCTAGACCTCAAGAAGCTAAATATGGATGGGATATATATCATATGTCTCATATAAGCAGGTTAAATATGCACAAATGCACATTTGTTATTATGATCTTATGTGAAAATCTTCTTACACACGCATGCAGTCCCTTCTTCTGTTGCAATACGTGTTAAAACTGTTTTCTCAGGTACTTTTTGCTGAGGTCTCAGTTTGGATGCATGTTTCCTTAGGAGCAACACGTTTCTCGTGAGGCATGTTTGATCTGGGACAAATGACAGAAATGCTTTGTAGCCCCATATAAAGTGGGACACCTTACTTGCAGAAGCCATCCAATAAACAACAAAACCCCTAATTACAAAGGTTACATCAGAGTAATGTTAATGACCACATTGCTTTTAAAAGTCAGTCTCTGTTCAAGAAAAACACCCCAAATTTTCCCACATAGGTTCATTATTTAGTTTGGTATTTTCATTTAGGGGAATTGCCTGAATATCTGATTTTTGTTTAACTCAAAATTGGTTAGTTATCTGTGAGTATGGAAAGGAAACTATAAAATAGTCCCCGTGCCCATCCTTTCCTAACATTTCCTGTATAGATCAAAAACAACTGAATCGCTAAACTCTCTCTTCTCTGTTTTTGCTTTTGCAAACGTGAAACACTTGTATCTAAAATGTGACATTAGGGGAATTAAGACCTATGTATTAGATTAAACTGTGTAGTGTGGTTGTACCTGTGTTAACTCAAGTAAAAACACACTTTTTATACACACAAACTCACAGGTAAACGGACTGTATCTGAATCAGATACTGATAGAGATAATGACTGAAGAAGGGAGGTGATGGACCTTGATATCCCAACATGATTCAGGCCTATACCCAGCCAATATGATAACAATCAGCATCATTCATCAGGAGCACTGGTAGATCCAATCAGAAGCAGCGACGCTTATGTCTGCCTCTCTTGACCTGGTGCTTCTCTTCCTTCCCACCCCCACTTCACCGTGCAGACACAGAGTTGCTTAGCAACCCAAGAGCAGCCTATGGAGAACACGAACACACTCAATCGTGCAGACTCTCACGCACACATACACACACACAGGAACTCCAAAAAGGGAAAGATAATGTAGTCCCACTCCACTCCTCCATCACGCTCTGTGACCCCAGCATGTGAAGAGGCTCAGTGAAACCCAGCGCCCGAAGGAGATTCCGTCCACTACCTGTGACCCTCTGAGTCCCCCACCCTGGTTCAGGTTCCATGTAGGCATCATCTTTATCTATGGAAACAATCCCATCAGCCTCTTTGATAAAAAGCTCTTGCTATCAAACACCAGAACCTCACGTAATATTTTACAATTTCGACTCAGCAGCCATGAAATCAGCATTTCTAACAGACAAAGCTTTAGCTGATGAAAGTTAAAAGCTCTTCAGTCTCCCCAGTCTAACACTATTAGCACATTAAGTGAGTGCTTAAACACAGTCCGCAGACGATGGATCAACTCAGTGCCTTGAGCTGGAGACAGCATTGCAATCCCCTAAAGGGGGGGTTTCACTACAGTAATGGCAACCCGCATGAAACCACAGCCCCTGGGGAGTGGTGGGACTGGGTAGATTACGAGCAGCCTTGGGGCAGTGCTAAATCCCTCATGGCTTCAAAACGCGTACACACAGACAGAAACACATTAAAAGAAACTGGTAACACATAAATACAACCATAAGAATAACAAGAAAATGTTTGAAAATGAAAAAGAGAGGAGTGCATCTATAAAAATAAACATCCTCCACAGTTGCATTTGACTGATATGTCAATGGGGGAAAATTATTCTTTTCATTTTTTCATCTGCATGACATGTTTGGGGAGGAGGGCGCATTGACTGGGTGTCAGGGGGATCGTTTAAACTCCTGGTGGATTATGGGATGATGATGGAATGACTCTTTGGACCTATGGCAGGGAGGTGGCTGGAGGTACAGCAGTTTAAAGACAAATAATCTGAAAGATGGTGAGCACATTATGGCCTGATCCCTGCTGAAATATAGAATGGCAACACTATAATCATAATGACACTATATAGTTATTATTCTGTGCCAACTGTGAGAGCAATTGAATTTCTACCCAATCAGATCACTGGGCAAATGGACTATGGAGCTATTAAGACTTGGGCTGAAATGCCAGAGAGCACTATAGTCTAGAGCATATCTGCATATAAATTTTGCCTTTATGCAAACCTTTTATCGCATAGTTTTAAAGCAGTAATGCTGTATAGTCTTTCCAGACTACTCAGCTGTTCATTTGTTGCTTTTACCCACTGGGGCAAAGCTGCTTATACCAGAAAGGGGATTACACATAACTAAATATACAAACAGAAAACACTGCAAAGCCTGTGTGACTGACTGCCTGTTGATGCAAGCACATATACACAACCCTTTATTGAGTCTATGTATAGATTTGGCTTACCATTTGACATTGCAGTCATAAATACAGTACTTAAACACTGCATGCCCCGAAAAGGACCGTAAGAGCTTGCAGCTTTACACAGTAGGGGGGTTCAATTGGCTCACATTAACAGCAGTTCACTCACACAGGCGCACTGGCCCTTATCTGACTCACAAATTCAAAAATACAAATAAAGTAAAACACAAAACTCCTCATGCTTGCTTTTCTCTTTGTCCTTTATAAGCTTCACTTCAGAATTGGTTGTTCACTTGTTACAAATGTCAGGATTTCTTTTCGTTTCACAACTGTGAGCACAAAACCCAGAGGGAGACACGGACACAGGTGACCTTTTGGGGGATGGGAGGTCACTGAATGTAATCTTTCCATGAGCAAAGCAAGGACTCAGCTGCCTGGGGAATACATACATACACAGAGGTCAGCCAGGCATCACTCAGCTCCTGAGATGAGACACGAACAAATATCCCATCAACCTCCACATAACCTACACACTTGAGGCATTTTTAGGCTTGTGCGTAAGAAGACATGCTTGAGGTTAAAGTTATTTAAGTTTGTGTTATTAGAACTAAATTCTGTCTTTTTTGCAGCCCTAAGCTACATGAAAGAGGCAGTAACTCAGAGAATATTTCATACCAACTTCGAGTTTTAATGGATTCTGATTTAACTTAAATAATTAAGAGTGAAAAATACTTTTTAACATTTTACATAGAATGAGACATCTGGGTTCTGTATCCACTCACTTCCACAATTAGGAAGTAACTTTTTCAGGAACTATATGGAGAGAGGAAAACACACACGGGGACTTATTATGGTGTTGTTCATAAAAGCATATGCAAATATAGTTTTATGAAAGGCTCAAAATCTTTCAGCACATCTTTTGATGATATGGACTGGAGTAAAAATAGAATGGCCCCTCCAACAATAATTAAACTGCTGTTTTTGCACACTTTTAAAGCCAAACGGCTAAAGAGAAATTGGGTCTTGAGCACCTAAACCCAGTAGCCGAGGTACTCTCGTTTAGATTTTGCCTAACAAGCACAGCTTGAGAGATGGCACGATGACACAAGTGCGTGCATCAGGGAAAAAGATCTGAAATATAGGGCAACACTATCAAAATGTGCAAAGCTGTCCAAAGCTGTTTCTATAACTCTTTTGTGTGTTGGCACTGCCCCCTAGTGTCTGACAAAGACTTGTGCAGCCAAACTAAAACCAAACTGAAGTGAAGTGATTTTTCAGGCTTAGGAGAAATACAAGTTAATGCATGACTACAGTGTTTAATTTCACTTTGCAAAAACAGGATGAAAGGAAAGTACTGTTTTTTAATATCATGATTATGGACTTGTTGAAGGAACACATTTCCATTTTTTTCACAATACATTCAACTTAATGGTTTGAGGAGATAGGCAGTACAGGACAAATGTGAAGAAACAGATGTGCTATCCTACCTCTGCATGCCACATGTCCTAAGCTAATACCAACTAGTCTTTCTTTATTCGCTTTACAAAAAATATTATTGTTATTATTTTGGAGTTTTGTCACATTAAATAATGAAAAGGTGCTTGGATTCATTTACCAACTGTCCACATTCAGGGAAGAACATCACTGGAAGATAAAGTCAGCCTGGAGAATCATTATTATTACATTTTTCACATCAGCAGCCAATGTTTCTTATTCTTGGAAAATCACATCTACTCATTTACAATACAGCAAAATAAGAAGCTTTCTTTTTGCGGGACCCAAAATTATAAGTCAAAACTGAAAAAAACATTTAGAAACGAACTTTGATTCTGTGGGTCAATAAATGCAGCTTAAACTTTGGATAATTAATTTAACACTTGTCTCAAAACAGAAACAAATAAAAGAAAAATCTGAAGTATTTTAAACTATTTTAAGTGCTCACTAATACAGGCAACCTTCAAAGAAGTTTTTAGATTTTACCGTGCAAATGAAATTCAAAGTGCAGATCCATTTTTTTAATTTAAAAAATCTTTTTAAATGGGATTTGGGACTATGTCAGGCTCCTGCTGGTTATCCATATAGTAGGGATCTCCTTGGTGGACTCTGTGATTGTGCACCCTAAGGTTTCCCCTGTGGGCAAATCTCTTTCCGCACTCTGTGCAAGCAAAGGGCCTCTTCCCCATGTGAACGTCCCGTTGGTGCGCTCTCAGGTTCCCGCTGCGGGCGAAACGTTTACCACACTGAGCACAGCCAAAAGGCCGCTCCCCTGTATGTGTGCGAGTGTGCACAGTGAGCTCAGAGGGAGTGAGGAAGCTCTTTTCACAAAACTGACAGGGATGCAGTCTGACTCCTGTGTGGCGCAAAAGGTGTCTGCGCTGGTGGGAGGGGTACGTAAAACACTTTGTGCAGTATGGGCAGGTGTAAGGTCGGCCGTTCCCTCCACTTGAAGCTGGATTGTGGCTAAGAGCGTTTGTGTGTCGTAAAGTGAGCAGCTGTGTATTAGACTGGGGTCGGAGAGGGTCTCTGTTTCCAAAATTTGTGACTCGCCGGGTGTTATTCATGGAGGCTCTCCCACCCCTTTCGTCTCTTGGTCTCCATAGTGACTCACCAGGTGGGGCTTGGGATTGATCCTGCTGGGCCCCCCTCTCTGCATTCTGGTTGGAGTTCTGGTTCTCAGGCTCCTGGTCCAGAAATGGGAAAGAGTTGTCATCGTCTTCGTTACTGGTCTCATCTGAGCCAAAACCAGGCCTGAAGCAGGGCGCATCTGTGCCAGAGCTGCTGCTAGCTGCACCAGTGCAGCTGGTTGTGTCTGCCTGTAGGTTCTCCAGACTGGACACCCCACCTCGGGTGGTGTCCAACCCAGGTAACCACTCACCTGGTTGAGCTAGGCTAGGGTCAGGTCTGGGGGAGCAGCGCCCACTCTGGGAGATGGAGAGAAATGGGGCAGAGGCTTGATCCTGAAGGGGTCTGTGATCTGCACCACGACTGCTCTGATCCCAGTGAGATACTGCAAAGAAATATGGAAGAAAAAAAATACCCACAATTTAGCTACTTTCAGCCTTCTCACTATTATTCTCGCTTTGATTATTTATTCTCATAGCTTCTCTTGTTTTAGCAATAGATTGTGACTTAGTTACATTTTGTCTTAGCTTGTGTAGCAGTCAGGGTATCAATCTGCATCTCGTCCCCAGCTGCGAGGCTTCTCTCTGGCGCTTGGGCTGTGAAAGACCCCAGGCCAGGCCGTGACCCAGCACGCTGAATTGAAAAAGTAAAATGTAGCTATAAGACTTAGAAAAGGCAGGAAAAGTTTAGCAGGTGAATGTTAAGAAGTCATAAAGACTTAATTGCTGCAGTTTAATAAAACAGGCAACTTCTGAATGACACAGAGGCAGGGGAGGGTCTGACCTCGTGCTTTACTGAAGCTCCATCCTGACCTTTGACCTCCTCCTTCAGTTTACCAAGGCTCTGGCTGACTCCTTCTACTGGGTCAGAATGAGAAGAGACATCTTTTCCCATATTCAGTCCTGTGCGAGAGAACTGTAATTTGTAACCATCTCTGGCACTAATTCAGTATCTACATAATGATGAACACAACAGGTTCAATGGAGCTGATAACGGGATGAGCAGGTATAGATATGATGACGATGACGTGACGATGACCAAATTGAGTTGTTCATGAACCAGCTTGAATCAGACAAAGACAGCTGTAATACCTGATCCTGTCAGGGTCTGTTGCCTCAAGCTGCCCTCTCTGTCTCCTGAGGACATCTCTCCTTCCTCGCTCCCTCCACCCTTTGCCTTCTGCCTCCTCTCCACTTTCTCCAGCTTACACCGGAGGATGGAGAGCTCCTCGGTTTTCTGCGCCAGCTCCGCCTGCTGTTCACACAGGCTGCTCTCAAAGATCTTGGCTATCTCGCACACAGCTGCTGCCAGCAGTGAGTCCATGACGGTGGCCAGCTGAGCATGGAAAGCGCTCCTCACAGACTCCATTGTCCTTTGTTTTGTGGATGCTGTTTTAATGACAACAGCTGGTTGCCACTGCTGTTTTCTTCTGTGGTTTGCCTCCAGAGGGAGTAGACGGACGACGTGGCTACCGCTATACACTCTGCCGTGGCATCTATGAACTGCCATGAGATGCTGCCATACTAAACGGCCAATTTACAGCATTACGCCATCAGACATTTATAACAGCTGCCAGCATTTATAACTCGATATCTACAATGTGTACTGCTTCATAGTAATGTTATAATAATCACAAAAACTCCTATATGGTTTATCACTTAAGCTACTGCTAGTGTTACACACGATGATGGCAAGCAATATGCTGTAATGTAAAAAGCCAGTTTGTATGGAAGAAGAGTATAAACATAGTTAACTTCAGTCTAGCGTTGAGAAACTGGCTGTGACCAGGCAAGGCGTTCAGTGCCGTTACACCGAGCTAGCTAACGTTACCTCCGGTTAACGTGTAAACACGGGAGCCAATCAAGCGTAGCCTTTACTATTCAGCCCTGAAGCTCACAGCACAACTGAAGAAGAAACGACCAAAAGCACAGGACCGTAATGGCCGACAGTAGTCGGTGGGAAAATATCTTCACTGAGCATTAAAACAACACTCAATGTAGTTTTTCTTGAGCTAGCAGGTTGGTAACTGCGACGTGATCACCGCCGCAAGTCTCGCGATAACAAGGCTAAATGGTTCAGAGCACATTCATTTGTATTCATCGAAAATCCCTATTGCTGCAATTTGAATCTTCTCTAAATTCATATTAAATGCATAAATGACAAAAGGTATAAAATAGGGGTTTTATTTAAAAGTGACAACGATTCAATCTAGTAATTACAGTCCGATTACAAAGAAAAAGTATAACAGGCTTGTAAGATCACCTATTACATATAGGTTAAAAAGAAAAACCCACACGACCAAAATAAAAACACATATTTGGTTTGGAGCAGATAAAAAGGTAAAACACATTCATATTTTTGTAAACTTGGACAAAACAAACAAAAAACAAAAACAGTGAACAAACGTACAAAATATATTTAGAACTGTATAAAAATTGCAAAGGTATCAAAACCTCAGAACAATGAAATGTTTTCAGATATAAAACAAGTTGAACCTTTAGAATAACTGATTTTTTCCAGTAAATACAGTCAACATGAAAAGCTCAAGCACTCAAGCACATCAGGCAATTTGGGATGATGTGAAAGGTCAAGTCGTGCGATTTCTCAAATTCCTGCTGACAAAAACAGGACAAGCTAAACACAAAACAGCAAGAATGGCATTTAGCTCAAGTTATAAACAAGAACAAGAGGGTAAGCCTTTAAAATAGAGTTTAGCAACCAGGGATCTATGTATCTTTCAGTATCCATTACCACAACTACTGCAGTCACTATTATGGTCAAAGTGCAGGTCTGCTTTAAGGTAATGTTGGTTTTACAGAACTTTTGAAGTACAGAACTATCCCAATTTATGAGGTATTTAATATATTTAAAACAAACCCAAACAAAACCAAAAACATCTTTAGAAGTATTTAGACTGAAATTCCTGAGGGTTAGTATACATTTGCACTAGCTTGAACCACTGCTTAAACCCCAAAATGTATTTTCATGTTATTAGTGAAAAAAAGTTTTAGGTGGATTAAAAAAAAACTGTAACTCTTAGTTTAGTGACATTTCTTCATACCAATTTGTCGACAGCATACATCACCTGATTGTGGATTATTATGTTTTATGTATTGTTTTAAAATATGCCAGAGATGAAAGACAATCATGTAATTGTATTAAACAAAAACAAACAAACAGTACAGTTTAACTTAAAGCCACCAGAGACAAAATTCAGTGTTTCAATGTCCACAGTGGTACTAGAGGAGTCCTTTGGTTTAGTCCTCTAATTTTTACATTTAGACACATGCTTGTCATAAACTTCTTGTGAGGGTAATTGTTTCCCACACTTCTTGCACTGGATAGCTGCCGGTGGAAAGCGGCACTTCTTTTTGTGCACGTACTGCTGCGCATTAGTACGAAACATCGCAGGACACCTGTCGCATTTTAGGGGTTTCTCTCCTGTGTGGATGCGATAGTGTTCAATCAAGATTATTTTGCTCCTCAACACCTTGTGACAGGATAAGCACATGAAGCCATGATTGTGCCGCACGCCCATTGTTTGCCATCTGGAGCTTTTCTTTGACTGAAGCCTTTCTTTGTTTTGCACAATTTCCTCACTCGTGTGTTTGCGGGGAGAAACTGAACCCCCCGTGTTCTCTTCGATCTCTTCTAAAGGTTTGGTCCAATATAGGTCTCCATTTATTTCCGTGTTTTGGTCGTTGTGTCTTTTCACCATGTGCAATCTGAGTGATTGAGCAATGCGGAACGTCTTTTGACAAATGCTGCATGAATACGGCTTTTCACCAGTATGAATCCGCATGTGCTCTATTAGCTTGAACCGAAAATCAAATGACTTGCTGCAGTGCGTGCAGGGGTACCTTCCCGCGTTTTTATTTCCCTCCTTATTGTTGTTGCTGCTTGAGGAACGGGTGCGCTCTTCACTGACGGCCTGTTTTTTGCTTGCCGTACGGTTTTCTCTTTTATCAGCTGGTTTGCCTTCAGAGCTGGCTGCCAACAATTTCTTGAGTTTTGCACAATTACGTTTATGATGTCTCAGTGTGCTCGGAAATGGGAAGATTTTCTTGCAGCCTCGACACATCTTGTGTGATCGTACGTGCACATCTCGGCCAAATTCTGTATCGAAAACTTTTTTGCAAATCTTGCAGGAGTAAGCATTTTTGCTGCCACTTTCCATTGTTTCATCTTCTTTGGACGTGGTCTCAGTTGATGCAGTTTTTCTTTGCCCTCTTCTGCTCTTCACTTCATTTTCTTGCTTTTGTCCTGTTAATTTTCTCCTCCTTCGTCTATGATGTCCCAAAGCAATTAGGTCCGGATATTCCTCTTTGATATCATGGAGTAACAGTTTCACATCATTTTTAATGTTCTGAAACCAATGATCATGTGCTGGAAATCTTTTGTCCTTACCTGTTTTTTCGCTCTCTTTTAAATTTGAAACTGTGAAGAAAAACATGGAAAAAATATTTAACATAACATGAATGTTATATGCCAAACTGTGCATTTGCATTTTGAAATAAACTAATGCAAACATTTAACTGATATCACAAGCTGAGCACTGAATAAGCAAATATGAAGGGGAAAATGGTGATATTTCTTACACTTTCTTATTCCTAGATCAGCCAGATTGCAGACTGGTAATACACATCCACATGAAGAGCTGCAGCTTAAATTTTATAAGCTATACTTGATAGGATACACAGAAACTTTACTTGGAAAGGCTTTGTGATTTATTAGTACACACTCAAGTATATTTGGAGACTTATTTGAGCTTTTTTTTTTTAAGAAAGCAGCTTAAAGTATCTTTTATTTTAGCATACAATTGGTTCTATTTAGTGTAAACAACAATCCCATTGTTTTACAAGCATTAATACAGGATCCTAAAACTTGGAACCTTCTTGTACTTTTTGATCTTAAATCAAAAGCACATGCAAGTAAACCTAAATTTGAATTCTGTTTTTATATAAATTCTTTTCTCTCAGACCATTCAACCCCACAGGGCTGCATCTGAGACAGTAAAATCTAAAACTCTCTGATGCACATCTACATATCAAATTAATGAATAACAATTTGAATCCATCAAATTCTAATCAGTCTTAATGACAGAGCTGTGATACCCAGCTAACTTACAGACAACATTTTTGCCTATTTTCCATCCTTACTTCAAATAGGTTGAACTTTATAACAACACAGCAGGTCTTTTTAAGTCTTAATAACCAAACATCTTTAAACCCACGCAAACTCAAATTGCTGCTTTGTCTTTGGAGATGTGTTACTTTCAGCTTGTATTATGTACTTAACATCTTCACCTTTTCTCTGTAAAATCAGTTGCCCCGATGTCAGTAGACTGGTTCGCATTTCTTACTGGTCACACTCTGTCAACACCCACCCTTTCATGTGAACACGCTGATAGCTAGATTGTGCCAACTTCTTTAGTTGACAAGCGCCTTCATGTGACTGCTTAGCTTGATTGCCCAGGTTGGGCACATTGGATTTTCTTTGTATTGCAGACCCCAGTTCACTGTTGTGACACGTCTCTATATCATCTCTGCTCTTGAGAGTTGCACCAAGTTGTAGGGCCACTCCAACCAGATCCAACAATAGATGGGGAACCGGTTCACATGCTGCTACACTGAGCTCAGTGAGGGTGCAGATCAGAAAAATAATAGTATTTCAAGCATGGGGGAGTTCCAGTTCAACCTCAGGATGACAGATTCACTGAAGAGACAGCTAATCATGCTGCTCCATTAATTGGCACAAGTAATTAGGCAAAATTAAATATCTGCTGAGTAGAAAACTATAAACAGATCTGATGATTCACTGAAACTTTTGCTCACAACACCCACCAACAATATTATCACATGGAAAACAGAGGCGTGCTGTCACTTCTGGCATGAAATAGTAAATAAAAGAATTAAGACTCACTTCTACTGGATCTCCTGGCACTCTTTCTTCTCTGGTTCAAGTCAATGTCACAGCGAACTGCCTAAAATATAGATATACATATAGATGATAATCTCCAAAGACTAACAGGGCAATTTACAAGTAAACGAAATGCTCATAGAGCTGTGTTTGCATAAAGAGACAAACATCATCTGAAGAATTTGTTTCTTTTAGTTTTCAGCTAAAGTAAATAAGTAAAGTAAATAGATGTAACAGAACAGAAGAGTGCAGTAAACATTTTAATTTTTTTATCAAGTCATTAGGAGCCACAACATCTTAGGTGAACTTGCACAATTTCAACATGCATTTGTAAATTTCGGTTTGATTTAAAGGTTTAGCTATTGTTTATATTAGTTTCATTTTTAAAAATGTGTTTTCACCACTTAGTGAAAGTAATAATAATGCACCCGTGTGCATTGCATGCCACCTCATATGATTATTAAATACAATTAGTCAATCAATAACATTTGATAACCCAACAAATTTGTAAATTCTCATCTTACAAACTATGTAGCTGTATACACATCATTGCACTCCTAAATTTCAGTTTTCTGTGAAACGTTGTAAGCGAGCCTCAAGTCGTCACAAAACGAAGATGTTTTTTTTCCTCTTCTGAAAACATAAAAGTCAAGTTGCAGATTTCTCTGGTGGTTAAGGATGCTACATCCACAGTTCTACCTTCAACTACATACCTCATCCTTGGTGATTGTAATATGACACAGAGGTATGGACAACGGCCGTAGTCGTACACTGGGACACGCAACTTCATCTGGTTTGGTCACTGTCTCGTAGCCCAGAGGAGAACACCAGTCATCGGGTACTGCACAAACCAATGCACAAAAATTGCAAACATGCTTAAAGTTAAGCCAGGCAACTGTTTTACTGAGTAACAATAATCTTGCAACAGTCTACCAAGATTAAATCAAATAATCAATTATGATCAACTCTGCACACGCACTCCACCACTGCCCTGGAGGTTATAAACAGTAACACCTATTTGTTCATAAATGTCATTTAGTCATAATGTAGTCAAAGAAGTAACTACATTTAAAATTATACCTTCAAAATCAATCTCAGGGACCTCAGAAGACTGTCCTGGAGTTTCGGTGACAACTTCAACCTCTGTTTGCGACGGATTCGTCTGGATTTGATTCGTCTTTACCTGTCTTCCTCTTGCATCCTCAAGTTCTTTCAGCTTTAGCTCTGCTGTCTGTAGCTTTATTTTAAGTTGGGCGACCTCTTGTCCTTTCTGTGCCAGCTCCATTTGATTGTCATACAATGTGTTTTCAAAAATCTTCATTATCTCAAACACGGCTCTCCTCGAAATAGATTCCATAGCTGTGGTCAGCTGGGCCTTGAACCCTCGTGTTAGAATGTCAGACATCTTTGAAAGTGACTTGCAGATATCCTAGTATCATAAATTTGTGTGTGGTGGTGGCTTCACTCCTAAACACAGGGATTAGAGATGAAGTTAGGTATTCTTACAAGCTTTACATTAATTATGACAGCAATTTAAAGTGTATATTTGCTGATAAAGTCTCCTCTCTGCCCCATAACTTTCCACCTAATGTTATGGCGCTAAATACATAAAAGAGTATTTAGGTGGAAATGATAAGTAGGTCTGGACTTAGAACAGGACTTACAAACAGCAAATATACACGTTTTTATTCCCTTATTCCCATCTGGTAGAGCAACTATCATTCATAACCTGATTTAGTTAAAAAATACTTTTTTAAAAATATCACTGGTGGATGTATTTTTAGGTTGTTTATTTTATTCATGTTTACATTTATTCCATCAATCTGTATGGAAACCATCACATGTTGCAACAGAAAGGTTTAAACTGCATTTATTTTAGCATGCAAGTTTAGTTACCTGGTAAGACAAGTAGTTCACTCTCCCGTATTTCCTTAAGGAAAAAAAACTGAACAAAAACAGCAGTAAAAACCTAACCCAGACGGTTAACTACATTTGATCACCATTCATAAACAGCTATTCGTAAACCACTTCATTTTTACTATAAGCCATGGTGATAGATTAAAACCCCGGTTCAAAATTAACGTCGAACAGACGAATAATCACTATTACAACGTGCATGCGTCATTTTATCTTAAATATAACCACTTCAGAGAGGCTACTGTTAACACATGGCGGGTGATTTCCTTATCTATCCAAATACCTACAGTGCGGCACAGTGAAACTCCTTCGAGGCTTGACTTTCTGAACTTCGCCTTCAACCCAGAAATTTGCTAGACTAGAACTAAAGAAGGAACCCGATTATGGCGCCTAGATAACAAAATTGCGTCTTAAATTGGTTTTGCGTTAGCTAATGTACATAAACCTAACATATTCAGCCGCCATTTCGCTCAAGAGAAGAAGAAGGAAACGGGTACGTCACTGCTACGTCGGTTTATAGTAGAAAAAAAAAACAAAGTAATCACGGATTTATTAAAACGCTCAATATTTTTGAAGCAAGTGAAAATTAAATACAGTTAATAACAGACAGATATTTTCCGTTCGCAATATTTATATTTTCTCGCCATCTTTGGTATCAAACGCAGCGGCTACCATGGCAACCATCTAATACAGCACAAGCCGGTCTATTCGTCTGCTACATACAACACTAACCTGCTTCTTTTTTTTTACCTGCATGCGAGAGAAGCTGTTTTTCTGTACCTGAACTGAATTGAACCAATTAGGAACAGCAAAGACACTGAAAAACAGAAGGCCACAGCTTAACCTGAAATTTCCTGACTGAACTTTTCCCGCCGCGCAGTGATATGACGTTTCCTCCCGGCACGAATTTCCGGTAGGAGGTCGTGACATTTATTATTTGTACATTTATTTATTTTTAATAGTTTTGTGTTTCGTATCCATTTCAAAAAGTGTTTTGACTAATATTTGGCTTTTAATTTTAACCTGGCATTCCGCGCTTTTGACAGTTTTTAAGAGGCGATATATAAACTGAATTATTATTATTAATATTATTATTATTATGAGAATGCAAAGCATCAAGCTGTGTGGAGATATTTTAACCATGCTTGAAGAATTCACAGATAAGCCCCAAAATAACCGCTAGACAAAGTTAAATACAATCCAAAACCTGAGAAAATTAAACCCTTTCATGAATGCCCGATCCCCAAATTAATGATTTATTTTCTCTTTCTGCAATATTCAGTTTGAAATACAGAAAAGAAAGCAGACTGTGCAGGTTTACAGTGTCATCACTGACGAAATATTTACTTCACAAACTCTTTGTACAACTGAGTATTGTTGATGACAAAGTCTATCCATTTATGACCACAGTATACCCATCTTCTGTTGTCTGCTTCCAGCAGGATTATGTGCCATGTCACAATCATCTCAAACTAGTTTATTGATTGTGACAGTTAGTTCACTAACAGTGACAGTTAGAGATTCTTGGCATGAATGCAAATCTCACAAATATGCACCGTGTGATGATACGTCAACATGGGCCAAAATCTCTGATGTTTCCAGCACAGTGTTGAATCTATGCTACGGAAGATTAAAGCAAATCTTGCCCAGCCAAAACGTTGCATAGATTTTTGTAGAGCTACAGCAGACTGAACAATCTACACTTGTATGCACAGCCTGAAAACAGCTTAATTGTCATGCTTGGGTACATGGATATATACAGTTAATGGCTTGGCTCCTATGGCCTGATGATGAACACTTCAAAGTGAGTTTTGTATGAATCTGTGTATTTCAATAATACTTAATATGTATCCTGACAATATACCTGATACTTGACCAGGCACAATGACAAGGACAACTTGCGTAGCTCATTAATGGACAACATTTTCAGAGCATTAACACTCAGTAGCACTTAGTTTACAGTGATAGTTTCAAATGGGATAAACAACAATTAACAGATGGCTTGTCTTTCACTATCATGCAATCGTAATATTTCCCCTGTGCCGTCCACATAGTGTTCCAGTCAAAGTAAGATTCCATCACAGCTCCCTGACTGCTCTAACACATACCTGTCAGGATCCTTTTTCATTGAAAACAAAGGAAAACAGAAAATCATTTATGGTTTATAGGATTTTCTTTATTGCATTTAAATGGGAAAGTTATAGTGCAATGCTAAAGAGTCTGGATAAGTGCTTTTAAGGTAGTCAGTATTTCTACAAGTGGATCACCAATTGTCTTCAACTTATCATTTAGTCAGTTGTAAGTTCCTGTAGGAAAATTCTGGAATGATCTTTTTTTTGACCTCCATTTCAGCCAAAGGTTGTGCTGTTCCAGGCCACATTGGCTGCTTCCATGTCCATGAAGTTAATATACATCCTGAAATACACAAGAGAGAAGGAAAAATAGGTCAATGAGAGTAGACACTGACAGCCAGACGGGGGTGGGGATTGCTTCTGTAACCATGTTACTTTCACTCATCAAATTATTAAAAATGTGTTGGTTAAAGTGTGTCTTTGGTACCTTTCAGGAGAGATGCCCAGGTGTTTGTTGAGCAGTCCACACAGCAGTTTAGAGTATTGCCTGTTGGCAGCACCACTGATCTTGCCAATGCTGTAGAGGAAGCAGAGTGCGCAGGGGTCTCCCTTCCCTCCAAACATCATCATTTGGTCAGGGTTGATGTGCACAGATACGTACTGGTGTGTACAAGACAGAAGCACAAAATGGTGCAAACAAATTTTAAAACAATTAACCAGTGAAGGCTGTGGATTTTTGAAAAGTTACCAATATCTTCATTTATTTTCCATTTCTGTACACAAGTAGAGAATCTCTATAATATATTTTAACATTGTCGCCTATGTAGCACTTAATTAAGCACTTAATTACAGTTTAATAAAGAAACCATAGAATCGTCTGATTATAATTCAATAACATCATGACTCATGTTATTGAATTATATTTATATATATATTTTTTTATTTTTTTTTTTTTTTTTTATTCTCATCATTGATGAGAATAAAATGTCTGTCTCCTTTAATGTTGACTATTTATGAGTAGGTTACTTAATTATAAGAGTATTAATGTGACGTAATGAAGCGCCATCCAGATATTCTTATGGCCAAGCTTGCATTTGAAGCGGGTGAGTGATCCAACTCCACCGATCAATGATCTCCCAGCGCTGGCAGTCTACACACTGTCTGCATAATTACACAAGACAAAGCCAGCCTAGTTTACCGAGTGGAGCTCTATATAATGTGCTTTCATCAGAGAAGTTAAATCTAAACATGCGGAATTAAAGGGGGCAGCCATTGATTGATAGTTATGACGTACAATCGCGTGAGGGTAGGTGGAAGAATGAGCGCGTGCCGGCCTACCTGTGCAGGTTTTCCCATAGCTTTGGCCAGCTCCTCTGTAGCCTCGGACAGGAGAGCTGCCGGTACATCACCTCTGGCAACATTGGTGTTCACTACAAACATCGGCATTATTGCAACGCTTCTCTCCCTCAAGGTGCAGCCGCTGGTATTCTTCGCCTTCCTGCTTCTTCTTCTTCTTCTTCTAGTTGTAGGGTTGGCAACTAACTTGTAGACGCATTACCGCCACCTACCAGACTTAAGTGTTTCACAATTACAAAAGTCGCTAATGGCCCTGCATTAATAGCAACACATATTTAAACAACTTCGGCCTCTTACAACTCACTATGGGCCTTTTCCTTTGCCACCTCTCTCTTTGAGATTTAATTCAATTTTATTTACATAGCGCCATATTATAACAGTTGCCTTAAGGCACTTTATATTGTACGGTATAGAGAAACCAAAGACAACCCCAACAATCATATGAACCGCTTTGAGCAAATACTTTGGAGACAGTGGGAAGGAAAATCTCCCTTTTAACAGGAAGAATTCTGCGACAAAACCCGGCTCAGGAAGGGGGAAGGAGGAATGGGGTGGGAGGAGGAAGACAAGACGAAGACACGATGTGGAAGAGAGCCAGAAAAACTAGTTCATGCATTTATTATTTCTCGACTGGACTACTGTACATTATTATCAGGATGTCCTTAAAAGAAAAAGGTGAAAAACTATGCTATGCCTTCTAATGATATTGCCCAAGGGTAGACTTGGATGTTCGGAGGACTGGAGGAGCCAGGGATTGAACCACCAACCTTCCAATCAGTGGATAACCTGCTCTACCTCCTGAGTTACAGCCATCTGGCTGCAGGTTAAAGACTTTTTTTGTCTCTATCTTGGTCTCCTCCCGACTTTGTCTTAGTCTTGACTCAGTCTTGGTCTTGTCTTGGTCTCGATACCCTCTGGTCTTGGTATTGTCTTGGTCTTGGTTTAGGTGGTCTTGACTACAAGTCTACCTAAGGGAAGCATGTGTGATGCAATTGGAATTGGTTCTAGCACCCTAGAACCCTGTGGAACTCCATAATTAAACTTACTGTGTGAAGAGGACTCCCCATTTACATGAACAAACTGGAGTCTATTAGATATATATGATTGAAATCACTGCCGCGCAGTACCTATATTACCTACAGCAAGCTCTAATCGCTATAATAAAATATATGATCACTGCTGCACTGAGGTCTAGTAGGACAAGCACAGATTTGTCCACTGTCAGAGACCATAAGCAGATCATTTGTAACCTTCATTAAAACTGTTCCTGTACTGTGATGAACTCTGAAACCTGACTGAAACTCTTCAAATGAACCAAATAGGCTATATGCCTTGTCTCCCAGTTCTTCTAAATCTTTGTGACTATCCCACTTTTTCCTTGCTAACCTTTCCCTTTGAATACTTTCCTGTATTTCCTCATTCCACCACCAAGCCTCTTTATCCTCTTTTCTCTGTCCAGAGGATAGATCAAACGCCTTCTTTGACGTTTCCCTCAGCACTATAGCTGTACTTTCACAGCCATCTTAAGTGTCTTAACGCTTCCTTAATACTCAGAGCCTGGCTCAACTTTTTCCTGAACTCTGTGCAACAGTCTTCCTTCTTCCGCTCCCACCAGTTAATCCATGGCTCTGCCTTCACTCGTATCCAAAGCCATTTTACAGACTACTATTGAATGGTGTCTAGCTACATTCTCCCCTGCCACCACCTTACAGTCTCCTGATTTAATTGAGATTGCACCTTTTGGATGTGCTTAGCTTCCTCCAATCTTATACATCAGCTAATGTTCCTTGCTCTCCTTAAAGGAGGCACAGGCGTTTCCATCCTTTTCAGAAAACCCCCCACTAGCATCTGTCCTTTTGCATTTCTCTTCTTATCACCATACCTACCCCAACCCTCCTCATCACCTCTGCTTCCGCTGAAGTCTACTCTCTCCATCCTGTGGAACACTTTCTAATGCTTCATCGAACTTACTCCTTCTCCTCTGAAATTTTGCACCATCTTTCCAGCTGGGGGGAATCGTAGTTATTTTAAGGGTTTTTTCCTGCAGTTTCAGGCTCGTACGTAGGCAGCTTAAGAAATCTTCTGTCTATATCTCAGGTTTTCATGAAGAAATAATCTAATCAAACTGACCTCCTTAAGTATTTACTTTCAAGAATATTGCTCCATGAAATCTAGAAGAATGTATCACTTGCATGTCTACAAACACAGAATTCCACTTATTTGCTCCATGCTAAAATTTGTCTATGGGTTTTCTTCTGTATGTGTCTTAGATTCAGTCCTTCTGTGTGGCACTTCATTACTGTCATGTTCTGATTTTAGGCACATCAGACACCAGTGAAATTCTCAAAAAAATGGGCACCCTTATCCTTCTCCACAGATCTGTCAGTGTCGATTTAAAAATATCTTGCATGTCTCCTCTTTCCACATCGATAAAACTCAAGTACTAAATGAATGCTTTATTATTTCTTTACCTGAGCTGCAGTCAGTCAATTTCTATTTTCATGTCTTAAGTGTCCACATTGTGACTGAAGGCCATAACAAAGCTGTATGAAAATAGCCAGTTGTCACACGTTCCCATGCTTCTTGCCACTCGATCCCCTCCTAACACTTGACTTCTTTCTTCCTTCTCATTTCCAGGGTATCTTTAAGGTTGATTTTGATGAGTCTTTGTCTCCATGACCTCTGAACTTCAACAAGTAATGTTCTAACAGCTGTTTCCTCCATACAGTGACATCTATCCTGTCTCAGCTTGAAGCACGCACGCACACACACACACACACACACACACACTACTAATGATCTTACAGCCCTGATAGATATGAGATCCCAAGCCTGGACAATATCCAATCCTGCAAGAAGTGCTTTTGATGCAGATCCATAAACCACACTCTCATACTCAAGATCTAATTAGGGCAGCAATATCTGCACTCCATTCTGCTCCTAAAATACATAATGTTTATAACGTTTTTACATTTATCTGAATCACTCTGTATGTATATAGCAACTTTCCATGTCACCATGCACTCCAGGTGAGCATCAAATTGATGTGCTTTCTTTCTTGTTAAGAACATTATCTGTGTTTGTTTCCACAAAAATTTGATCTCCAATTTCAGTGCTGCTAAGTGATGACAGACTCTTATCCCTCTGTCAAAGGATATGATTTAAGATTATTTTCCAAAAATCCTTATTTCTGCATTATTATTATTATTATTATTATTATTATTATTATTATTATTATTATTATTATTATTATGTTTGTCTTATTTTTAAATTTAGGCAAACTGATTTACAAATGTATTTTCAAACAATGAAACAATTAAAACCCCTTAAAGTAAAAGAACATGAAAAACTTTAGTATTCTACTATGCTAACTTTGTCGGTTTTTTCTGCAACTGGTAATGCAATTGTATACGCACTTCTGTCTTAAAACTACTAAACTATGAACAGAGGTGGGAAGTAACTAAGTACAAATACTTCGTTACTGTACACTCCCTACATTTTTAAAGAAATATCCGCACTTCTGCTACTACTACTTCTACTACTTACATTTTCTAACAGACTCTTACATTTGGTTCATCTATAGCGTTTATACTTGGGAGTTAAAGTCGGTGGAAGGAGTGCATGTGTTTTTGTTTGCGATACTTCAGAAACTGTCTAGTGCTACAGAAGAGGAGACAGCATGAAGGGAGTGACGTTTTTATTAAGCAGTAATTTTAAATCCAACTTTTCTGTCAGCTGTGTGCATTTTGCAGCACAGTCTGTTGTTAAAGTACCAGCAGATGTATTTCACAGAGAGAGAAAAGAGAGAGCTAACTTGTAGAAAGTTAGCTCTCTTTGATATAGAAAGATGCAGAAAGATAGACAGAAGGGGAAGAAGACAGGTTATGTGTAAGGGTAAGGACTGATAAACTGAAGATTTAAATCTTACATATGATTTCATCATTTTCAATCACGCATTGGATTTGTATATAATATGCTGTAATAAATTATGTATATTTTGTTTTGTCCTGCAAAACAAGCTAAGCTGTACTAACTTTGTGTTATTCAAATGTTGCATGAAAATACTGGGTAGTTTTGTCCACGATAAACAGGTTCGTTTGCATTAATGTGGTGAATTCACAGCAAAGCTCTGTGTTGGATTGGTGCACAGTGCCTGTGGTGTTCATGGTCAGGCTTAGGTTGCATCAAGTTGCAGAGATGAATTTGCATTTAAGCTGATGATGTTCAGGCTCATTAGCTGAATTCCAACTTTATAAGCAAAAAGTTGCTTCAGTAGCCTACTTCAACTTTTACTGGAGTATTTTTAACCTACTGCTCAACTTCTGCTTAAGTAAATAAAGTCTGTACTGTCGCCACCCCTGACTATGAAATTGAGAAGAAAACGTGTGCAATCATGTGACAAATGGCTCGTGCTAAAAACAATAATATCAAGCGGAAGCTCTTCTGTATCCTTATGTCTTTAAAAAATCATCACCACTGCTGAAATTATTATATAAAAAGTGGCGTGTGAAACCTGAGTGCTTGGTATTTCCAGGGTGCGGCTGCTCTTGAGTGTAGCGTAATTACGGTACCGGGCATGCGTAGTGTTCTCAAGAATTAAAAGCAGTGCTGGATGAGGCGAGAAGGGAACTGGCAGGGAGAGAGAGAGGGCAGAAGTTGGATGGCGCTATCCTTTGTCGCCGTATTTCGGCACACAAACAGCTGTCGAGCGTCTCCGTGATCCGTGAAATTACACCTTTGCCGCCGTTTCACGCCGTGGTGGCTCCTCGGTGTCATCCGACAAACGGTGCGTATACAGGGCTAAACTAGCCAGTCTGCTAGCACTTTCCAACGTTACGGAGAGGCTGCTGCTCCAGCTGTACTTTAACATTGATGCACGCACAGAAGCATTATAAGTTTACTAACAAGCCGGGCTGACTGGGGTTGTGATTTTGGCGTCGATTAACCAGCATCGCCGCCTTGGCACTGCACAGATTAACCGGGCAGGTATAGTCTTTAATTAAGTTGTAATCGGGGCGGAATGACCGTGATGCTATTCACGGAGCCCTGTCTCATTTCACTGCCGTAATCATTTAGGTTTATTTTTTAGCAGCAGGTTAGCCAGTAAAGTTAACCAACAGCGGCTATGGGGCAGAGTTGCTCACACGATCGAAAACTTTTGCGATCATAGCAGGAAAGCTGTGTTACAACTGATCACGAACTGTGTGTGAAACCGTCATCAGATCTGCAGCCCCGCGGACAGGATGATGGAAGAATCGGTGACCACATTTGAGACGCATCTGACCGCCGTCATGGACAGCCTGATCCGTGCTTCGGTGTGCGAGATCACCAAACTCTTCCAGGAGACGGTGAACGACTACCTGGTGGAGCTGTCCCTCAACAGGAAGGAGAACGAGGCTCTCAAACTGCGGCTGAGGCTCACAGAGAGCAAACTGAGAACCGAGCGCAAGTACGGCATGGGCTGGGCTGCCAACCGCCGCAACGCCGGGCTGGTGGCGGCAGCAGCACCGGTGGAGGAAGCTGGAGGCCGGCAGAAGCGAAAACTTGACGTGACTCGTAAGTATTTGCTGTGTGTGGCGACTTGGAGCTTTTCTTCCTGTTTACCTTTAGTTTGCATGATGTATACAGTTCAATGGCAGCTTATCAGCACATCCTGCAGTATTTCCCTATGATTGTGGCTTTAACGTGAATAACAATGTGAATGCTATGCAGTCTATGTGCAGTTTATGTGAAGATGCACTTGTTTTGTTGGAAAACCATCTGGCAAGAGCTGATCTCTCCCTCCCTCCTCCTTCCTCACCCCCCCTTCCTCCTCCGCCTCCTCTTCATGATCGCTCTCCCTCTGTCCTTCACCTCCCCCTCTCCTCTCTCCACTGCATTCTGTCCCTCCTACTCCTTTCGCTCTTTCTGCATTTGCTCACTCCCTCCTTTCCTCTCTTCCTGCCTGGTTCCTCTCCCCCCCACCTCCTTCACTTCTCCCCGTCTCCCTCCAACTCTACCTCCTCCCCTTCCTGCTCCTCTTCTCCTCACGCCCTCTTCTCCTTTTCTTATTCTCCCTGCCCCCACCTCCTTCTGCTCTGCTCTCTCTCTACTTCATCACGTTGAACACACACACACTCCCCCTCTCCTCTCCTGCTTCTCACCACCTCCACCACCCTCCATAATTACACACTCCCTCTCCACTTCTCCTCTCTCTCTCTTCCTATCTCATCTTTTTCAACTCTCCATCCTACTTTTATCTTTTTCTCCTTCACCGTGCCCTCCTTCTTTCCTCCTCTTCCTCCTGCCCCTCTTTTGACCCCCACCAACTCCACTTCTTCCTCTCCTCTCCGCCTCTCTCTCACTCCTCGCTGTCACATGTTTTTCTCTCCTTTCCGCTCTCTTGTCTGTCCTTCCACGCCCCCTCTCCTCAACTCGTTCATCATGCTCACTCCTCCTCCGCCGCCTGCTCCCATTGCTCTCACTCCTGTTCCCGTCTGCATCTCCAATCCCCTCATCCTCCTCCTCCTCTTCCTCGTCTCCCACTTCTCCACCCTCTTCTCTCCTTCATCTCTCCCTCCCCTGGCCTTCCAATCACATCCTCCCACCTATCTCTCTCCCCCTCATATTTCATTTGCTGTTCTTCCTGCTTCTCCCCCTCCCCTTCACTTTCTCCTTCCTCTCACCTCCTTCACCACCCTCCCTTCTCCACAGGAGGCAAGTCAAAAAAAGGCCCAGCAGCAGCCTATGGCAAAGCGTGGCCTGGAGGTGTGTGGGAGGAAGGAGGAGGAGGAGGTGGTGGCGGTGCTGGTGGTGGTGGAGGAGGAGGAGGAGGAAGTGGAGCAACTGTGGGCATGGTAGCAGGAGCGGGAGGAAGAGGGGGGAAGGAGGCCAAAGATATGTACCTCATCCAGTTCCCCCGGGATGAAGAAGACGAGGGAGGGATGGTGGAGGAAGAGGAAAGGGAGGGCAGCCTCAGCGGTGAGGGGGAGGAGAAGGCCAACATCAAAGAGGAGGTGAGGGAGACAGGCTTTCTCAGAGGAGGAGTAGGAGGAGAAAGTGGTACAGCATCTCTGCTCTGCTCTGCAGCTTCATAAACACTGAGAGCATGTAGACACAGACAGACAATAATAATACAGAAAGAGTTTTGCTCAAATTCTTCTTCTATCAGATCACTGCAGAGATATAGTGGATAAAGTGAAGCCTATTGATTTGATATTTAGCTTCCAGAGGAGCCAGGAGTGGGGCTCTTCATATCTCAAGCACAGCAAGCTTTTAGGGAGAAACACTACTGTTAGAAAAGCTTTCCACCACATCACCAAGTGGCAGGACGCTGATCCACTCTTCATTTCTCTTCTGGATTTGAATATTCAAACCATGCATAATGTGCATAAATTTGCCTCCCTGCTCTGTGAAGTCTTTCACCGCTTGAAAGGAGTCCTTCACCTAGCTGTATATCTTTATTTCAGGTGCATTGTAAACATATCATGTGGAAATTTAACAAGCTTTTTTAGAACAAGAGTAAATTTAATAGTGAATGTCTCATTGTACCTGGACTCAGTCGATTACCCAGTACAGTAGCTCTCTTTCTGCTTCTCTATGCAGTTGGCCCAAACAGAGGGTTATCAGCCTGCCTCTCTCCGACTAATCAAGGAGGCTTTGAAGATGCATCCGCCCAACCAGAACCTCCACGCTGGCTCCAGAACCCCGAGTGAAGGTAATGAGCCCAGGACTCACTGAGTGAGGGAGGGCAAGTTAGAGAAAATGTTCAGAGACCAGTACTTGAAGGAAAACGGAAATGATTGCCCACACCAGCTCGTTCACTCTCTCCTCCTCCTTCTGTTTCTGCTCAGGAGATCTGTCAGACCGTCCCCCGACTCTTCATCCAGGGGAGAGTGAAGAGGAGAACTGGAAGGTGGGCTCTGCAGAACCATCAGAGGGAGGAATGACCGTGGATGAGCTGAGGGGCCTGGAGTCTGCGTTAAGGGCCGAAAGAGGCCGCGAGCAGGCTTCTCAACATGACTCAGAAGTGGTTTGTGGGTCCGAGATCAGCTTGGCCCCTAAGTACATTGGTCTCGATGGAATGGAGCAGGATGGAGAGCTGGAGCCTCAGCCACCCACTCTGCACAAAGAGGACCAGATAGGACAAGGCAGGGTGAAGGAGGGCGAGAGGTTGGGAGTGGCTGGGGATGTGGAGCTGAGGTTAGGCTGGTCAAAGAAGTTAAGAGAGAGCGACTCAGCTGCGGTCATGCCTGTAGAGGATGTGGTGGAGCGCGGAGAGTCGGAGCATCCGCCCCACCTATCTGCTCCGGGGAGCGTCTGGGAGAGCGCCGGGGAAGAGGAGGGCGGCGGGGACCTGCTCCACTTCTGCCCACAATGTGGAGGAGGCTTCACTTCGGAAGCCGAGCTGGAGGAGCACCCGTGTCCACTAGGTGGCGCCCATTTACAGAGCAGCGGAGCAGAGGACAGTCTTTTCCCTTGCGCTCACTGCGGCAACACGTTCAGCCACGCCTGGGCTCTGAAGAACCACGAGTGCGCCTGCGCCGCCGAGCGGCCGCACTGCTGCGAGATCTGTGGGAAGCGTTTTACACACTCACGGTCGCTGGAGCGCCATCATCTGGTGCACACGGGTGAGAGGCCGCACCGTTGCCAGCACTGTGGACGCAGCTTTAGTCGCCTTGGTAATTTGGAACGGCACCAGCGGATTCACACAGGTGAACGTCCATACGGCTGTGAAGCATGCGGCAAGCGCTTCAGCCGTGTGGAGTACCTAAAGAGACACCAACTCATACATAACAGCGAAAAGGCAACACTCCAGTGCTCCAACTGTGGAAGGGGCTTTAGTGATGTGGAGCAACTGAAGAACCATCAGTGTTTTTAGAGGCTTCACAAGAAACTCAGTTTAGGGAAAGAACAGTGTTTTTTTTATGGTTGTGGTAGAATTTAGCTGATGAATGTGACTGTTACAATCTCATGTCTTTCCCTGTGATTATCTTTAAGATAACAAAGCACATACATGGCAGACTTTGGTCGAGTAAACAATGAAGGCACATTTTAAAAAGCTGGCAGGAAGGACTGGTTGGTGTTTTTGTGTTGAAAGAGAAATAAAGTCAGTCTCTGCCATCTAGCCATTTTAACTGGAAGTATTATTATTTGTATGTACGTGCACAGCCAGGACTTATTTATAATGATGAATACATCGTTCATTCATACCTCTTTATCGGTACGTTAAAGCTGATGGCCTTGTTTTCTTTTTTGGATGACATAATTGACAGTTTGGTATTTTGTATGTTTGTGTTTTCGTCACATTGCTAGAAAATAAACATCTTAATTCATGAGGAAAAGTTTCGGGTTAGTGAATAATACGCTATAAAGCTTTTTTGTGTGACTACCTTCATCATAAATTTTAATTTTCAGCCATCGCTAGGCAACATTGTCATTACACATTCATTCAAGGACTAAAAAATTTGCTGTTCAAAGAGCTGCTGCTTTTTCAGAACTTCTTGTTAATGATGGCTATCAAATGGAGATGCTCGCCAGCCACTTTATTAGGTACACCTGTTCAGCTACTTGTTAATGCATGTGTCTAGTCAGCTGACTGGATGCATTCATGCATGTCAAGACAACAAATTCGAACCAAGCATCAGAAATGGGAAGAAAGATTTAAGTGACTTTAACCCCTTAGCAGTCCAATTAGTCCCCTAAACCATCCAATGTACCGTGGGCGGTACGTCCGACTGCTAACAGGTTAAACGTGGCGTGGTTGTTGTTGTTGTCATGTGGGCTTGTTTGAGTATTTCAGAAGCTGTTTATCTACTTGGATTTTCCCACACACAACCATCTCGAACTATCTTGTCAATATGGACCAAACCCTCTGAGGAGTGTTTCCAGCATCTCCCCACAAAGTTGATTCTGTTCATCTGGATGTAGCGGTTTCTGTGAGAGAAACATTTCATCACTCATCCAAGTGATGTCTTCGGTCTCAGCTGACTTCTGTTTCTGATGATTTCTATTTAGTCAACTGAGACTGAAAAAGCCACTTGAATAAGTGAGGAAGCGTTTCTCCCATGGAATAGAAACAGAATCAACTTTCTGGGATTTCCTTACCCAGATGATCAACACTTTCCAGCACCTTGTTGACTCTATGACAGGAAGAGTTAAGGCAAAAGGCAATCTATTAGCAAGGTGAAGTGGTAGGTGAGGGTAGATTGATGTTTTCCCTCATGATCGCCCACTCTACAGCTAAGTCCTGATATTAGAAAGGTGGTGAACCTAATTCGCAAAGTCCTCTCCACTCTCAGGATTATTTCTGTTCTTCCCACAGCAGCATGATGTGTGTCGAGGGGAAAAGATCTCCAAGTCAGGAAGTTCATATTTGAAGAAAGAGCAAAGTAGACCATCTGTGCTCACTAACGACAGCCCTGCTTTTCATCTATCCAGCCCACTTCAGGCTGGTTCTGACGGGATCTTCAACTTACCTCGTACCAGATGACTCAAGGGCCGAGTGCTGGAGTTCTACCCACAGTGTAATCATGTTTCTCAGGGTGTCGATGGCCTCGCAGCTTTTCTAGTGCAGCATGGGAGTGAGAGGGCCTTCAGTTTGAATAGACCTGCTTTTATCCTCAAACGCTGCTTGGCTTTCTGTCACATTTTAGAAAATGTGTGTTGGGAAGAGCTTCACATATTAATCTGGCTGAAAAAAAATGTTTCATCTTTATGACAAAGCTGTTCATTACTGCCTGCGTGCAGGCTGCAGTCATGCAAGGAAAGGGTTGCATGTTACATGGCCAGAGTTGTTCTGTTTTTATCTACGTCGCTTCTTTGTGGTTATTATGAGTAAATAGAAAGTTAAACGTTTTACGGAAGTAGAAAGAAACTGCTCTTTATTTGAAGTCTTATTGAATTTATCTGTTTTCAGACCTTAAGGAAAAGTCAAAACTAGATCTGTTAAGGTTAAACTAATTCACAGTGCACTGGCGAGACTTTACTGAGCTAAACTGTAATAAAATAGATTAGGCTGATTAATAGAAGTGCTTTCATACAAAAGTCAACTTATTTTATGTTGTCTGAGTCATGATCATATTATATCATCATATCATATCATATTATAATTATAAAATTTATTATTATTATTATTATTATTATTATTATCATTAATTATTAAAAAATATTGCCATATTAGACATATTCAAGTGTTGGGCTGTTGTTGAGAGTTTCTTTTGTGCACTAGTTATACAGATAGAAATCTCACTTACTGATATTTCTGATTGACTGAAGGGCTTTCTTGCACTATGCAATGAAAACAGCACTTTGACATAACCTGGCACGCTGTGTATTTGACATAAGATACTGTGTCTTCGTAGTTTTTAAATAGCGGCTAAAGTCTAGAGTAAGTTAAAAAAGACATAAAACTGTATGACACTCAGCAGTTTGGTTTGTTTGCAGGTTCTGGGTGAGCGGTGCGTGAATGTAGAACAACTACAAACTAAGCTAACAAGCCGTGTTTGTTAGCTCAGCCAGTCAAGTTGGATGAGAGAGAACCCTGGAAAGATTCATTTCTGGCCTCCTGACCCAGAACAGCTCAGTTGTGCGGCAGCTCTAACCAGGACGGCTCCACTGGTACATTTTTTTGCAACATCAGGAAATGATAAAGAAAGAAACCCCCAAAAGTCAGGGTTGAGGCTGTGAAATGTGTTGCACGGATCTCATGCAAACCAGTGTTTACTGAGACAAGAAGAAAAACAAAGATCCAAGCAAATGGATATGATTTAAATAGTGGTTCATCATTTGGCTGTTTGCCACGTGATTGTGCACATCGAGTATAGCTAGATGTGGTGCACAATGCAACAGTTCACAATGCAACACGTGAAATGTGCATCCCATTTAGCACCATGTTTTCAGTGGCTGGAAGAGCCATGCAGGAGTTGCGGTGTTGTAGCATTTTCCTACAAAGAGTCTGTATCCAGATATGTTTTCACTGTCTCTATAAGTATTAAGTCTTTTTCTTTTTAAAGAAGACATAAAAAAGCTGTCCATCTGTCAGAAGGTCAGTTTGTTTGCAGAGTAAGGGTGAGTGGTGCATGAATGTGGAACGACTACCAGATCAGCTCCAGCGAGCCATTTTCTGCAGGAACAGGAAAGACAACAAGTAAAAAAGAACCCAATCACATCTTATTTGCGGTTCAGACATTTAAGTTTCATCATCGGCCCATCTGAACCAGAGTACGACCTCATTTATTAGAAAATAAATGTTGTTAGATAATAAATTCACTTCCTGTAGCTTTTTACTAAGTGACAGTACAGTTCCTGCTTGCTGATAAATTAAGAAATGGCCAGAAGAAAGAAGGGGCGCTTGTGGTGTTGCAGCATTTTCCTTCAGAGAATCTGTCTCCAGCTTTATATCAAGTTTTCTATAAAAATTAGGGCTTCTTGAGATTGGAAAGATTGGAAATAACACACCAAGCACAAATGCTGTGATGCTATCTATGGGTAACCACTATTTAAACCATATCCATTTGCTTTGATCTTCGTTTTTCTTCTTGTCTCAGTAAACACTGGTTTGCCTGAGAACCGTGTTCTTTGTGTCACTGAAACTCGCTCTCTTGTGGGAACCAAATTTTCTGAACATGAAATGTTGAACTGGGTAACGTCAGTGGCAAACCTCTGAAAAAAAGTGACCCAGAAAGCTTGTCTGCCCCTAAAATGTTTTCTATGATTTAATGCTGAAATTCACTAAGTCATTTTTGTAAAGAGGAAAAAATGAAATCAGACATATGTATAGACTTAGTATTTATTGATAGTGTTCCAGCTCAAATGTACATTTGTAATATGTAATCAATAACTGACTCATGTTAAAACCAGTGCAGTTTTATTTAAAAGAACTGAGCGCTTGCTACTCTCTGTGTTTGGCTTTTGAATCTATTGGAGAATAAACATTAAAATCACACACTTCAGTCTTGATTAATTGGAAAATTATAATGCTATTAAATGTGAGTGAAATGACCTTAGCAGGAGGGGAAATTACATTTTTACAAAGTCAATCAGGGGGAAAAAACAATTTCAGTCCATCATGTCCTCGATAATCAAGCAGAAGCTCGATAATTAAAACTGCAGCGAGTTTATCAGAGTCCGGTCAAGCTAAAGGCTTTTATGCCTGACAGCGGTTATCAAACAGACTGATGGGCATGGCCAGTCTTTTTGCCAGGATACCCTCCAGGTTCTCTAATGGCATCCTCCTCACATCATAGCCCCGCACGCTGGGCTTCGCATTCTTATTAACCGGCACAATCTCCTCGCCGCTGTTCGGGTCGTTTCTTCCAACTGCAGCACACGTGGGGAAAAACTGCTTCACATTATTAGGGAGATCAGATTTGAATGATGGGCAGCAGTAGGCAGACCACATGTATTCAGGAACAGACACCCTGTTATTAATCCAGTGGTCCCCAGATTTGTATGGCATGGCCCCGGTGATCACGTACATGGTCCCGTTGCAGAACGTCTTGAAATCTCTCAACACGTCATTCTCCAGTTTGTTCCAGGGTCCAGAGTTGGAGCCCTCTTTTTGGGGGACAATGTTTGTCAGGGTAAAGGTGGCTTTCCGGTTGTCGAGCGTCTTCTGGTGCAAGCTGGGATTGAGATGACCCTTGGTAAAGCTTGAGTTCCTGTAGTCATCAAGCACCGCCTGGCTTTCAATCACATTCTGGTCGACAGGGGTTTCAAAATGCTTCATATCTGGGCTGGCACCGGAAAATGCCAACTGACAGACGGAGGAAAAAGGACATGACCATGTTTAGAAACTTTAAAAGAGTTTGCTGCTTCTGTTTGAGTTAAACAGTCACATAGCTTTAAACATGATGACCTCATTTGAAGATGCAAATGTCTCTTTCTTCATGGGTTCACAAAAGAAAACATATATGTGACTGTGTTTTTCATACATGTGTTTTTTACGTATAATCTCTATTTTTCACCGGAAAAAAAAACCAATGAACGCAACACTATAAAATAAGTGTCTGCTCCTTCTTACCTGCGGTTCATACATCCAAACGGATTTGGGTCGTTTGCCATCAGCAGGACTCAGTCTGTACGCAGAGAACAAAGGCACTCGACGCTGACGATCATACAGGCTGGCAAAGTGGTACTGGTTTCTATAGCGCTGGCATATTGGCTGATATCCTGGTGCGCTGACACCCTGTGGGGGAGTTTTATTATAGAAGAAATTAGGGCAGTGGGAGAAGTCCTTGCCGATCTCGCCAACAACCAGGCTACAAAGAAGAAGTAGAAACAGAGCTCTGATGGAGGTTTGGAGCAAATTCCTTTGAGACATCTTCTGTAACAGATGAGCAGGTCAGCTGTAGATCAGAAACAGATTCTAGTAAGCAGACGAATCCCCAGAGTAAAATAATCCACAGTTGTTGTTTGTTAGTTCTGCATCTGCAATCTAACACTGAGGTTTCCTCATTTTTACCAAGAGCGTGGTAACAGTTCTTACCCACCCACATCGACGTTTACAATCAAACTTCCCCTGCTAACGAGCAGTCAGGCTCCCTTCTTCTGAGAATCAAGTTTGCGTCACAGATTTTAAAAAAAAATCTTGGATTCTTTTCAAATTTTAATCATTTGGAAATTTCGTCAAGGTAAATGGATAAATTTGGACCTACACACTTGTAGGAACACTTTGAGTTCTACAAATCCTGGGATTTTATTTGTCACACTATGTCAGTCTGATGACGCACAACATGCACTGATGATATTAGTTTTAAAAAGAGCAAAAAACGTGTGGTAAAGTCACAGGAACTGACATTGCCTTCCCTTTTTGTTGTCTTGTACGAGTTGATTTTTTATCTTGAGTACACTTAGTCCAGAATTCTTATTATACTTCGTACCTAAAAAAGAGAAACATCATGGAAAACTTTGAGATGTGTGTCTCGTTTAAGGCAGAGCGGTGTGACATGCGATGCTTTTCATAATGAAAATCAAACACTCGTTTCTGTTACCACTGTCCTAAACCAGCTCCAGCACATGTTTAATGCAGCATCAGGTGTTTATTGACAGTCATTTGACAAATTATGTATTTATGTAATCACATGCTGTCAAATATTTCTGTTTCTCTTTCTGTCTCATTGGTTTCGGTGTAATGCAGTTTTTCCTTCTGTCATCAAAACTCCGCTCGATGTCAGAACCAGTAGGATTCTGAAAGACAAAAAAAGCTCTTCACAGAGCTTCCCTAATTTCACAATTGCCAAAATAGCAAATGTTTACTACCAGTATGTGGCTTCTTTATTTTGTTATGTGCTCAATTTGTGGGGAAATTCTCCATTTTAGTCAGTTTTTAATCAAACAAATTATGATTCACTACATTTAGGGATTGTCAGAATGCAGAAAAAGCAAAAAATATGGACGAAACCATGGTCACAGCAGAAAACTACAGATTAGATATTTTTCACACATCTAAATGAAACACATCCTGATACTTATGTGTGAAAGGAAAGTTTGTTTTCTACAAGCTACTGGTTCTGTGTTGTAGTAATGGTTTTCTGTATGACTTTATCAGTATCTCACATCACTGTGGAGGAATTGTGGTTCACTCTTCTTTACAGCGTTGGTTGCAAAGAAGACGGCTTGTGTCCATCTGTTTAATCATGGACATCAATTTAAGGTCTGAAATTTCTCTGGGACATTGCAATATCTTGATGGTTTTGTTTTTCTGCCATTCTGTTGTAGATTTGCTGCTATGCTTGGGATCATTGTTTTATTGCACGGCCCAGTCATCACAATAATGGGTGCTTCCATGTTCTTTTAGAGCAAAGAGGCTTTCTCCTGATAGTCCTTCCAAACAAGACAAACTTGTTTATTCTTCTTCTAAAGGTCATGACCTTTAAAATTTAACATGCTAACTGAGGCCTGTAGAGTCTGAGAGCTTTTGGGTTTTCAGCAGTTTTGCATTGTTGCAAGTTTTTGGAGTGAATTTGCTGGAATTTCCAATCTTGGGAAGATTATGGCATTGTGTTAACCAACATCTGAATGCTCTAAACCTCTGCTTTTATAGAGCCGGTCATACTTGCATTTGATTAGCAGTGCCTGACTACTTCACTTTAAAAGTAGAATGGGATGCAGAACCTTCAGCTTCCTGCCCTCTTCTGTGGAGCCAGCTCCCAGTTTGTATTCAGGAGGCAGACCCCTCTCTATGTTTAAGATTAGTCTTAAAACTTTTCTTTTTGATATAGCAGATAGATAGTTAGATTCTTCCCGCTGTCGCCAACTGTTTGTGTGATTTGGTGCTATATAAATAAATTGAAATAATTAAATTACTTCTTACTCACTTAATTCCAGTAGTAAGGACGTATTTAATTTTTCACAGTACTGCACGGGTGAAAATATATTTACATAATAACTTAAACTGACTAATTGTATACATATTTAAGATTATACATACATATTACCTCTGGTTTTAGTAAGCCTGACCGCATATTACTTGGTATTATTCAGCCATCAAACCTCATGGAATTACTCTCTCACTATCTACAGCATTTGTGGGCATTGGGAAAATGTCATATTTACTGGTTTCAGTTTTCTATGATTTATAGGATTTTAAATGTGTGAAACACACTGCCTCTACATCTAGCCACGATTGCTCTGTTTCTACAGAAATGCAGGATGTTACGGTGTAGTGAAAAATTAACACAGAACGCACACAAATGCAGAACAAAAACTATAAATGCCATATTTACTTTCACAGTGTTTATGGAGAAGTATACAAGTACAAGGACCGGTGTCTTTGTGGATCTAAAGAAAGCACATGACAGGGAGCTTAGAGCGGAACTGTGGGACTGCAAGAGGAAGTCAGGAGTGGCAGAGAAGTATGCGAGGCTGCTGTAGGACATGTATGAGGACAGCGAGACAGCGGTGAGGTGTGAGGTAGGAGTGAAATGTGGGGATGGCATTTACATCAGGGAACTGACCTTCCTACTTAAGATGGTGATGGACAGGCTGACAGATGAAGGAGTCTCCTTTGACAACGGGTGTAGGGAGCAGGTGGAAGAGAGCCTAGGTGGAGGTATGCTCTAGGTGAAGAAAGGAGTGCAGGTAGGGTGGAGTGGGCTTCAGGTGTGATTTGTGGCATGATAGAAGAAAGAATGAAAGGGAGGATTTACAAGAAGGTAGGAAGACGTGCTATGATGTATGCTTTGAAGACTGTGGGACTAACAAAAAGACAGGTGGCAGATTTAAAGATGTTAAGATTTTCTCTGGATTAGAAAGGAGGGCATGCAGAGGACTGTTGTAGCAGATGGGGATGCTAGTGACAGGGTGAGATAATCTACTGTAGCGACCCCTAAAGGGAGAAGTGGAAAGAAGAAGAAGACTCACAAGCTGTTTGAGTTTTTGGGCACACAAAAGTTTAGACGTAATCTCACCTCTCTGAGAAACCCCTAAATAATCTTAGAAATGAGACCATTTGTTGAGAAAATGTTTTTAATATTCATGAGAAAACCACCAGAATGGAAAACTTGTTATAATATTTAATATATCGCCTCCCTCCCAAAATATTCTGATAGTTAATTTGTGAAATGGATACAGTTTACAACAAGCTGGTCTCAAATTTAGCGTCTGGAGGAAAAAATCCAGGAGAAAAGGAGCAAATACTGCATCAGTCCTTATCTTAAAAATGCACCTGGTAGACTGATCATCGGGGCCATCTACTGAGCAGTCAGAGGAACAACAGCAGGTGGCAGGATGACCTACATGACCCTGACATTAATCATGCAAAGTGTATAAAATTGACTGAGACTAATAAGACTTTATTTGTATTAGCGTGTAATCCATGGACAGGCAGGGATATAATTTTAATTGAAGAACGCTGGCAAGAGTGTTTTTTTTTTTTCTTGGTGTCAGCTACTTTCCCTTCCCTTCTTCCTTGCTCTGTGTCATGCTTTGCTGACTGGAAGGGTGTGTGTGTGTGTGTGTGTGTGTGTGTGTGTGTGTGTGTGTGTG
>NW_005187409.1:6594070-6617060 GCF_000239375.1 Pundamilia nyererei | reverse complement strand
GTGTGTGTGTGTGTGTGTGTGTGTGTGTGTGTGTGTGTGTGTGTGTGTGTGTGTGTGTGTGTGTGTGTGTTCTTGGGGATAACCTGGGGAGACAAGTTTAATTTAAATCCCAATTAAAGGCCAAATTAAAGAGCCCTTATACGTGTACGCTAATGCTCTCTTACATGAGTATTAACACACATTTATTCAGTGCTGTCTATATTAAGTAGCTGCGCCTCTACAGTGTAATGCAGTCAAATCCATAAATGCCATGAATGGGACTTGATTACACCGTCACTGTGAAAACATGTAGGGTAAAACCTGTGATGTATATGTGAAGAAGGAAACTCAAATGCATTTCAAAGCTTCAAAACTTAGTTTCAATCTTCAAAAGCCTTTAAATGCTTTTGATTCTGTCTGAGATGGGTGTTGTTCCAAAAAGCGATCATCTGATTTCTAATGTTTCTGTATGTTTCCATGTTTAATGTCTTTACTTATATTTGTAAATAGACTGTGATCAATAGGATTTAAGAAGAGATTATACATAAAATATAGAAATTAGTAAAAGTATTTCTGCGTTATTGTAGCTACATTGTAATGAATCCAGCCCCTTTTGGCCACTTAAAACATCTTTATAGAGCTATGATGTCATAATTGTTGCAATTTATGCTTCCTTCTTGGCAAGATCTTTTAAAAAAACCCTACATTTTTAATGTCAATAAAACTTTTTCGCTGAATAAATAAAGGATACATAAAAGCAACTATGGCAAAAACTAATTGCAGATTTTACTTTATGACAGGAATTATGTTTCTGTCTCAAAATGACTTGATATGCTCAAAAAGAGATAGGTTTGCCATATGTTTGTATGAGTTTATAGGCCAACAACTTATTCAGAGCTGTTTATATATGGGCAATCGTTTTTTGGAAAATACGGGAAATCACTTTTTTGTTTGTGTCGTTTACCCTACTACACAGAAGTTTCCGCTCACACGTTTCTGATTTATTTCCTTTAAGTGTTTAATAATTTAAAAACTTATAAACCAACAAGTCAGACAATTGGTACAACCCCCTTTTAAAAATTCCGCGTATATTTCCTCGCAGCAATAACGTGACCTTTCTTGTTACTGTTCTCTTCCTTCTAAGAAACCCTCTTTCGCTCAGGGCAATCATAAACACACTGCGCCCTTTAAAGGAGCCCTTCATCACGCCCAACCGAGCGTGTTTCTACACGCCTTTGGTCGCTTCCGTGAAAAAAGTCGTACTGCTGTCAGCGTCAGACCACTCCCTCTCTGAATGTGAACGGAAGAGCAGTTTAGTCTTCTTTCCCCAGTGTTCACAGTGTTTCCCACAGACGTGTCTTCTGAGAAGTATGAGCGCAGTAGATGATGGCGGAGGCCAGCGCGCTTGAAGAGCTACAGTCGGAGCTCACCTGCCCGGTGTGTTTGGAACTCTTCCGTGATCCCGTGATCCTTGAGTGCGGGCACCACTTCTGCCAGGTGTGCATCATCCAGTGCTGGGAAGCTAAGGCGGACGAACTCTCGAGTTGCCCGAAGTGTAGAAAGTCGTGCGCCCGGAAACTGCGACCCAACTCGCTCCTGTGCAACGTCGTGGATAGTGTGCGCAGAGCCCGCGCCATGGACGCGGCCGCGGGGATGTGCGTGTGGGACCACGAAGGTACGCTGGAGATGCCCGAGGACCGCGAGCGGGGTTCCAGCATGAGCAGCGTGGCCTCGTCCATCGGGCACTGGCCACGCCTGGGAATGGGTTTGGATATGTGCGAGGAGCACGAGGAGAAGCTGAAGCTCTACTGCGAGGATGACCAGCTTCCCATCTGCCTAGTGTGCGGGATGTCTCGAGACCACAAGAACCACAATGTCATCCCCATTACAGAGGCTTTTGAAAGCTACAGGGTACTGTTTTGTTATTGGCTCGTTTTTAAGGCGGTCTTCCAAAAACTTAAATCAGGCATATACAGACATGGTATTGAGATTTGACCAACAAAATTTTTCTACTATTTTTTTTTTGCTCTATAGTGTAACAGCTGGAGCTTCTAGATAAAACAAGCAATCAGAGTTTCAAGGAGTGCTATACTTTACAATGCTTATTGGACACTCCTCTTATTGTACTACATTACTGTAAGTTTCACAAGTATTCCTATAAGTCAAGTCAAAACTACTTTTTTACTACAAAACTCAACTGCTCTAATGTAGCAAGCAGGCTTTTCATAGATGTAGCAGTTGTGCTTTAAAGAGCACACTCCCTGTCTGCCCCAGGAGCCTTTGGGTATTTTTGTGCATTACAGGAATTCAGCAGGCCTGTGTGAGCTTTACTACCTTTCAAACCTGGCAGCTGACCTTCATCATGTTGTTTGGAGACCCGCTCTGAGAGGCCTCTCTGTGTGTCTTAACATGTTTAAGCAGTGCTAAATTCCAGCTTTGTTAGATTTTTGGGGTCAGGGCGCTCAGTTGAGGATTGGCGGATGTATGACTCCCATTAAAGACGGGACGTTGTTCGGACTGACGCACAAATCTAATTAACTGTTGATTGAAGCGTAATCTGGTTTATATAACCTCTTCTCAACAAACGTTTTTATGTGATTATCTGTTTGTCCTGCAGGGTAAGCTGTCTGTGGTTCTGGAGAGGGTTCAGGTGCAGACACAGGAGGCCACACTCTTCCAAAAACAGACCAATGAAAAGATCCTCCTCATTAAGGTATCGCGTCTCTGTGTGTGCTGGCTGTTTCTTTGTGAAGCACTGTGAAAGAAAAACACTCCAGTGTGTTTGTCCTCTAAATATAACCAGAAATTCTAGCGGCCAGGCAACATTCTGACGCATTCCTCCACCTTTACCTGTCAAGACAGAGGGATGACTGGTGGTACTAATGACTGGTGCTGACACACCATGTTCTTACTCATCTTTTATTTAGACGTGATGATTATCAGGAGCTCATCCTGGACTAAAAAGGGAGGTTCATGAACATTCATACACATCATTTTGTGTTTATCTTCGTCATGCGCTCTTCTTTCACAGGCTGTGCATGTGCCCTAACTGCTTCATGTCACACAGCTTGCGAGGGAACTCAGCTGATAGAGTTTCGACAGGCACAGGAAGAAGTTCACTGAAACGCTCGCTGTGTGTGTGTTAAACACACATATGAGGGTAGTGTTAGAGAATGCACTGGAGCATTTCTGCCGTGGCAGATAACTTCGTCTAGCTCTGCTCCAGGTTATCACAGACCGTTTCCTTTCCTATCTGTGTGTTTAAATGTGTCAGCGGGTGTATTTTCCTGTCTGTCTGTTTGACCCAGTTTACATGCAGATTCACAGATTTTTTTTCTTCACTTCTCCCTTTCTCTGTCAGTATGACAGGATGTGGTTGAGCAGAGGAAGTTTGTCAGTTTTTCTTCTCTGTGTTAAAAATACAGACATACCTCTATCTAGCTAGCTAGCTATCTATCTAGCTATCTATCTAGCTATCTATCTAGCTATCTATCTAGCTATCTATCTAGCTATCTATCTATCTACGGTATCTATCTATCTAGCTATCTATCTATCTACGGTATCTATCTATCTAGCTAGCTAGTTTTTGCTAGCTAGCTAGCTAGCAAAAACTTTTATATCTCAGTAAGATATAATAGTTTGTGCCACATATGACATAAAATGTATCGTCTCCTCATAACAAATACTGATTTTTCCTATTTAATGAACCACTTCTGGTCTGAATGGTCACAGTTTAAAGTTGTTGATTTAATCTGTTGAACATAAGATTGTAGTCATATTTCCAGAGAAGAAAAAAAAACTGTATTTTTATTCAATAATAACAGTAAAATAGGACACTTCCGGTTTTAGTGTCACACCATTGCTGTCAATGAGAATTAAGTGTGTCCTCATTTTCACTGACACGCAACAGTTAAAAAAATAATAATATACTTGTTAAATAATAATAATTCTCTAATAATAAACCCTATTAAAACAACAGTATGTAACAGAAATTTCAATTGTGACAAAATAAAACTGAACCCCACCGTTTGTCACAGCATAGCTCGGTATTTTTCCACCCCAGGAAGAGCTTAAAAAGACTCAGAGATCGTTATCATACAAACTCTAAAGCAGTTAAGCATTTTGAAGACAGACTTGGTTTCTGTCAGCTTTAAGGGGCATTTTTGAGTCGTGCTATTGCTTTAACCTCCTAAGACCCGAACTCTTTCATGGCATGCATTTTTAATTTCTTTTTGCTATTTGGGGGACGCGATTAAAAAAACAAAGAGTTATCTTTTTATCTGATTTTGGTCTACAAGGGCCAGAGATCCACATATGGGGACATTCGTTTTAAATTTCGATAGAACAGTGGCAGTATAATGTCCTCGTAAGAGACATCAGGCCCTTGTAGAGCAAAATGTAGTATTGTGGTCTAGACAACCCAAAATTGGATGTCCACATATGTGGACGCCAGGTTAGAGGAGGTTAAAAAAGAAAAAAAGTTGTACAAATCAGCTGATTTGAACTTTGCCAAATCAGCTGACTGGCAAAGTTCTTGCTCTCTGTGACCAAATTCCTCGCTGCATTTCAGGAGCGAGCGGGAGATTTGGAGGAGCTGGTCTCTGCAGAGTTTGGCCGTATGAGGGAGTTCCTCGTTGAGGAGGAGGAGCGCATAAAGGAAAAACTGCAGAAGCAGAAGGAGGAGAAGCTTCAGCAGCTGGAGGAGGCGCTCACTCAGTCCACGGAGCAGATCAGCCAACTGGAGATTACAGCCGATAAACTTCGGCTCAAACTTAGAGAAGAAGAAAATCCTGAGCAACTCAAGGTGAGAGAAGAAGAGACGGGGCAGAGGAGAAGGATTTATGGACGAGCTACATATTTCTCATTATCTTTCAGTATACTTTGCTAATAACTGGAGCACATATAAAAGAATACTGAATAAAGAATGAATGAAAGTCCCATGTTTGTAATCACAGGCCTGTTTTTATCTGTTTCAGGGGATCAAAGATTTTATTGGAGGGTGAGTACTACTGTAATCTTATCCAAGAAGTTCTGTCAGAGCTAATCAAATATCTAGGCCATCTTCTCATTTATCTCATCATGACTTTTGTCCAAAAGTCACAAGGCAATCACGTCCGTTTTGAGTTGTTTTCGAACAGAATGAGAGGTTGTGATTGTTCCAGCTAGAAACACATTTTTTCAGTTTCAAATTTCATTTTAAATGTGGAGAGTGAAGGTTTCGTTAGTTTCTTCTTAAATGAAGGTTACTTGTACTTACTTAAATACTTCGAATATGCTATAAAACACAAGTTCACAAGCATATAGTTTTGGATGTTTCATAATCTTTAAAACGACTCTCTTTCCCTCTCCCTCTCAGGGCAGAGAGCTTGTTTGAGCGCCCTGCAGAGATGGCTGTGGACCTGCAATCTGGAGACTTTCTGGGACCTCTCCAGTACAGGATTTGGAGGAAAATGAGCTCAATTCTTCAGCCAGGTATAAAGATAACACACGTCATGCAAACCAAGGTCAAGAGAACAATAGTGCTCATTAGTCATTAACTGCCTAGTCTGGAAAAAACACTGACGCAGCGCTTGTAGCCTCTAGTATCCTTCAAAAACCAAAACCACAGGCCCCAATACAACAAATCCAACTTCAAAGCCCCCGCAGAGCAACAGAAGGCCTTATACAACTGATTTCACAGACTCACTAATGCTTTTTATGACAAACAGTGGTGTGACATCAAAATTTGTTGGAATACTCCTTTAAAAAGATTTGGCTGCGTCTAGAAAAGTTCAACTCATTGTTCAGTCTCGTTTCAGCCTGCTCTGACTGGCAGTGAGTTTCAAGCGTGACTCCATTATTTCTCTGAATTTAACCTCTTTGTTAGTCGAGCGTACACATGCTTACTTTGGGTCTGTGATGACCTCAAACATCACTGCTGTAAAACCAGGCTGCTCTCCAGAAATTTATTTAATCTCTGGATACATCGGAGCCACGTTATTTATATTTAATTTGCGTCCATGTAGCTGATGCTCGTCTTACACTAATTGCGCAGGCTGGCATTCAGTATCTTGCTGAAGGTCACTCCAGAGGAGTTCGGGTGGTGTCGGTTCTTGTAAACATGTTTCACCTTCATTGGTTTGTCTCTGTTTTTCATGTCCTCCCAGCTGTGACACCTGTGACCCTTGACCCAGACACAGCCTACCCTTGTCTGTGGGTTTCCCCGTGTCGCACCAGCGTCCAGGTAGGAAAACTACAAGCGAACCTGCCCAACAACCCCGAGCGCTTCACCCGCTACAACATTGTCCTGGGCTCTGAAGCCTTCTCTTCAGGCAGACACTACTGGGAGGTCGAGGTAGGCTCTAAGACGGCGTGGGGACTGGGTGTGGCCACAGCTTCCGTCAACAGGAAAGATGAGATCAGCCTTTGCCCGGATGATGGTTTCTGGACGCTGGTGCTGAGGGACAGCGGAAACGGCACCAGCGAGTATGAAGCTTGCACTGACATAGAGGAGAACTTATTATATCCCTCCAAACCTCCGAAGAGAGTGGGGATATACCTGGACTACGGTCGTGGCCTAGTGTCGTTTTATGATGCTGGAGACATGAGCCACCTCTTCACATTCAATGATGCAAAATTCAAAGAGCCTGTTTTCCCCTACTTCAATCCCTGGCCGATCATCAACGGACACAACCGGGAGCCGCTCACCATAGTAACGCCACACTGGGGATAGATGGCCTTTTTTTCATCAGAGAACCGACACTGCGCATCAAACGGATTCAGGATCAAACTGCAGACTCGGCTGCTAATAACTTTAAGGGACTTGTCTCATTAGCATTCACACATCTGTCTTATTACAAGGACTTTTTAGGGGTATGATGACGGTCTTGTAAGGCTGTCAAGCTGTGGATGAAACATCAGAAGGACAAGAAAGGCGACACTTCAATCAATCTAGCTGCAAAGAAAGTACATGAAAAGATAATCAATGAACTGTTTAGCTAAAACCTAATCTGTTTGATCCATTATTCCTCTGTGTGCCACCGAGCTCCGTTGCTGTTTGACAAATACTGTTATAAACGCAACCTGACACAGTCTTTTATTGTGGTGAGCACACACACTGGTTTTATTCTCAGTCAGTCGAATGCACATCTTCCTTCTGATGGATATATTCAGCAGTGCACCTAATGCATATTAATCTGCACCTAAACTAGTTCCAAACAGATGACTGTGTCTTCTTTTTGAGTAATTTTTGTTGAAACACAGACATTTAAAGAAAACAATTTTGACATTTTGTATTTTAACGTGAGTTTTTATAACTATGATATCAAAACATGGTTTGTTTTGGCTTTTTTAACTGGATTTTCTAGCAAAGTTTTTAATGCTTTTTGTATTTTTTTTAAAGTACTTTACAGAAAGCATATCTACTGCTATCATTCGGCACATTGTTTGTGTTTCATCTAACAATGCAATACCTTTTTTTTTTTTTTTTTTTTAAGGTATTCAGTTGTTTTATCTCAGTGCCATTGAAAACATAATGGGTGTAGTATGTTATGACAGTATGAGTTCTGCAGTATGATTCGTCCACCACCTTCATATTTGTCTAACACTAATCTGAAATGTAGTTTACTAATCGTCTGTTTGTATCCTCGGAGTTTAATGTTGTAAAGCAAATGTAATGTGAAGTGATAGTCACCAATGTCTAGATCAGGGGTCGGCAACCTGCGGCTCCGGAGCCGCATGCGACTCTTTAGTCCTGCGGCTCCGCGTGGTTTTGGAAAATAAATTAGAAGTATTTAGCTGAAGTGTATTTTATTTATGTTAGTTCTTTTTTTTAACTTGTAGTTCTAAATTGGAAGATTATTGTGATATTGAAATATAAAAATAAAATTATATTCTATTATTTTTTTCATCGCTCAAAATAAGCGTCACACTCGTGGAAGCCGGTATACCCGCCGAAACGCCGTGCATCTATCGAGACTTTCAACCCCAGGTAGGCCAATTATGGATCTTCGGATCCACATGATGTCAGCAGCTATTCTCCACCGTGTGCTATGTTAAAAACAAACGCCGCTCACGCCTCACAGATGACAGCTTACAGTCCTGCGTAAAGATGAAAGTGACTTCGTACAGCCCCGATTTGCAGATGCTGTGCGCAGAGGTTCAGGAGCAGAAGTCCAATTGTAAACATATCACGGCAGACCCGACGATGTTTGCATGAACATGCTTTTCAGCATGTCTTTATTGACCACTTTTCACACACGGTTGCTGACACATACAGCAGGCTGTAGCTTTTCAGCTCACAGCCTTGCGCATACCAACACAACAGTACAGACGTAAAGGCGGCGAGGCGTGATTGCGGGTCCGCTCAGGTGCGTCCGCCTCCCCTGCTGCGGCGCTGCAGACCACACCCCGCTACACACATTAACCAGGTAAAATACATATTTAGGCAGAATTTTGCAAATATCTATTTTTCATTTTTTTAGCAGCATACTGCTTTTTTTCCAATTATTTTTTAAAAGTCAGGTCAAGGCTCCAAAAGCCCAAAGGCGATATAACAGTTTTTGTTTGCTACATGGATCATTTTAGTTCAGCTGGGCGTCTTTCCTTTTGTTATATTTCTTTAAGAGTTCAAAATGTGTTAATTACATAAATAAAATGTAATTTTCTCTGTAGCACTTCAAGGATTTCATAAGCAACACACCTTAGTTGTTCAAACAAGGCATAAAGGTAAAAAAAAACAATATATACAGTGTTATCTTCATTTTAGATGTCAAAAAGTATTTGCGGCTCCCAGTGTTTTCTTTTGCGTGGAAACCAGGTCCAAATGGCTCTTTCGGTGTTAAAGGTTGCTGACCCCTGGTCTAGATAGCTGACATGAGAGTTTTAGGGTATAATTAACTTTGATTGCACATGTAGTACCAGCAGAGGGCAGCCAAAGCTAACTTCGAATGAAGCAACTTTAAAGCATTTTTGTGCAACATATGAATGCCACCCTCATGAAAATGCGACCCACTGGAAGCTGTTAGATGAAGATTTTAAAAATGATCAGCTCAGACAAATCAGAAATATGCTGCAAGTGGTAAAACATAAACTTAAATATCAAGAACTATCCACAGACTGTATAGGAAAGATGGTTGTCATCTGAAGGTGCCGGTATGAATGTGAGTCCGTTGCTTTTAAGAAGTGATGTGTTATAATGTGTAACTTTAAACGCTGCCACTGAAATACAGTGCTGTGCAAAAGTATTGAGCCACCCCTTGATTGTTTATACTTTTCTAGGAATTTGGGAATTTAATGAAGAAGAAGGAAAAACCAAGTTTATACAGTTCTAACAAGATTGAAAGTCAACTTATGTCATAAAAATCTTTATTTTCTAACACAGCCTGAACTGTAGTAGGCCAGCCTTGTTGTAATTTCTTAGTATTCAAAGTAGTATTCAGGAATAGTTCTCCAGGCTTCGTGAAGGACATTCAGAGCTCTTCTTCGGATGTTGACTGGATTTTTGTGTTGTTCTCTGTTGGGATGATCCCACACTGCTTCAGTTATATGCAGGTCAAGATGGGACTGCATGGTCGAACAAAATCTGACGTCTTCTGACTTTTCCATGTTTATCGTTCCATCAATTTTCACAAGATCTCTGAAACCTGAAAACCATGACAGAGCCAACGATGTGCTTTATGGGTGGCTGTAAACCAGGACGACAATTAATTTGACCAAGGGGCACCATGAGAAACTGGGACTGTTGTGGAGGGCTGCACCAGTGCAAAAGTACAGTTTCTCATGTGACCCACTTGGTAAAATGAAGTGTTCACGTCTGCTATAGATATTTACTGTTACCCTGCTCTCCTGATCTCCTCCGTACATATTGCTAACAATCATTTGAAGGTCCAGAAGCATCTCTCTGGTCCTGTGTCATCTGCATCTACAGTTCATCTGCTGTAGATGGTTTTTTGGCCCAATTTTCTCAATGTGTTTAAGGACAGTGATTCAAGCTTTTACACAGTGTTACATTCTTCAGTATTACATTATGATAAAACACGAACACTGAAACTTCAAAACATTAAAGCAAGGATGAAAACTCACTGGAGAAGAAAGCTAAATGAAATAAAAGTGAATGAATAAAAAGACAGTCAATAGTTTCTGGTATAAAAACCTTTGTGGACTTTATTGTGATTATTTCTTTGTTGCTGATGATGCGTCAGAGAGATTTCATTTAACATGTATCACAATATAACACAACAACCCTCAACCAGTGGAAACAAACGTCATTTTTGACACAAGCTCAACAAAAGCTGAACATTTGAGTCACAACATTGTGTTAATCAGTTGATTACCTGTATCCTACCCGTGGTTGAGTTTGGTCACAGATACGCTCTGTGTTCTTCTTTCACTCTGCAGTTAAGCAAGGTTAATGAGTCCTCTCCTGCCAGTTGAGCAATTCGGTAATCTGTGAGACTAATGAGAATTAGTCTGACCTGAATAAAACGTACCTGTTCTGCCTGTTTAATCTCTGTGTGTCATCTGCATACATTACTCACAGACTGCGGGACTGACCGTACAGCCTTCAGTCGAACTCTTCTCTTCTCTAACTGTTCTGATCTGTAATTAGATATTATTACAGGCTGATCGACACGCAGTAACACAAGCCTTCACTTCTACATTACTGCTCAGCTGGCCCTCCCACTGCCATTCATCACATCTTTGAGTTTCTTTAAGGTCAGATAAGCCTGAGATGAAAGAAAATGAACAGACACACACGCACACATTTTTTTCCCTAACCTCTAATTTCTCTTTCCATCTCGTCCATTCATTCTTCATCTTTCCTCGATCAGATGACGGGTCTGTTCCCAAAATATGAGCCGCTATTTTTAACCCTCAGTCGTGTAACTTGGCTTTTCTGTAATGGATCTCTTTTCTGCCTCCACTCAAGAATTTGTCTCTCCATCTTATCAATAATCAATGAGGAGAGGGGCTAAAGAAAGACAGCCGAAAGACAGGGTTAAGATGATTAATGGAAACCTCATTAGGAACTGGAGAGAAGTGAAGCTATACATTATCAGCGCGTCTGGAGAACGCACACTATCGGAGGTTAACTGGAGATGCGAGGGGCAGAGCGGCGATGGAGGGAGCTTTCAGGGGAGGCAGTTAGGAACAAAATGAGGGGGGGGGAAGTGAGATGCATCATCAGCTCAAAGCTGCTAGTGAAATGGACGGGGTTGATTGATGGGTTTTATTTATAGAAAGATGATGCTTTTAGTGGAATTAGTTGCTTTAGAACACCAAAAGGCTATGGAGTTGTTTCTAGCGAGCTGAAAAGCACAACATTACATGCTTATGAGAACATTCGTGTCTAAAAATAGGGGTCAGTGGTTACATGTTCACCTGTGCATGCATGTGTGTGGGCTCAGCCATGCTTGGTGGATGAGATTATGCGTGCAGGTTTCCCTGAGGTGATGTGTTATTGCTCACTGAAAGCCTTTCATCATCGTATGGCTGCTGAGGTTGGTTTTTTTTTTGTTTGTTTTTTTGCAACTCTTCATCTCTTTCTATCTCTCACTGTTTCTAAATGAATAGCTGACCTGGGCACTGCAGAAAAACATCCAATTTGTTTTACAACAAAGGCTTCAAATGTGACAAGGGGATTGAGGGCAGATAGATTGGGAGAAAGAGACGAGAAGGAGAAGCACAGGGAGCGATGAGGATTATTGTCAGGGGGAAATGATGGTGATAAGAAAGAGAAAAAGATGGAGGGAAGAAGGATTCTGGGAAAAAAATTGAGATAAGATGGGAAAAGATGAGTGTAAACGACCAGGAAAACACGAGAGAATAACGAGATTACGGGAATTATAGGGAAGGAAAGGCAGGTTTTTATAAAGCCTGTGTTTGAGGTAGAGAACCCGGCAGAGAGCAGGGAAGTTTACCTGTGATGAAGGGGAAAAGGTGGAAAAAGGGGAGGAAGAGAAGGAGAGAGAGAGGTCAACGCGCTACAGGTAGAAAACGCGAGGGAGCTAAAGTTCGGGAGGTATAGAGTGTCACCTAAATTATCTGGAGATAGCAAGTGGGGGCAGAGGTGCTGGAACTCAATCCCGGAGCCAAGACAGCAGCTGATGATAAAAACCTCCTCACCTGAGAGAGATGGACAGAAGCTTGATGAAACTCTGAGGAAAAGAACTGGAGGAAATACTTGGAAGGAAAGGAGGAAGCAGGAGAACATTTGAGCCGTAGCATTTTAACTCCTTTTGTGTTTCCCGGGACAAAGAGACAGCTGCAATCACTGCGTGAAGGGGACTGAATTTTTAACACATTTTTCAGAGTTTAAGAAAAGAAATCGGTCCAAGCTGACTTTTTTTTGTGGTGGGAGGGGGAGTTTTATTACACTTAAGACATAAAGAGCTAGAGCAGAGGAGAGGAGAGCAGGGGAGAGGGAAGCGAGAGGGTGAGGGAGGGGGAGGGCGAGCGACGAAGAGAGAGAGTGTGTGTGTTAGCCCGTGACACCGAGATGTTCATGATCATTCGAGAGCCGGCACCCGGGGGAGCCGCTGGAGCGATGAGCGCGCCATCAGAGAGGAGCGCCAAACAGGTGAGTGGGTGCAGATATATAGATATATATAGATATATATATATAATTGTGTCTGTGTATGTGTGTGTGTGTGTGTGTGTGTGTGTGTGTGTGTGCATCCTTACATGCTGTGTGCCTATATCACATTTTATATTGTGCATGCTGAAGTTTTGTTTTGCCGAAAGAATGATAAGAGTCATTGATACAAAAGATGAACTGTTGATTTCTTGTGGAAAACACATGTTACCCATATGTGACAACTTATTAAAGTTTTAAAACAAACTGGATTACTGTAAATGGGTTAAAGGATTTCTATGTAATAGGTTAAAAATGATCTTTTTAAAAAGATTTTTATAATGCATGCATTTCATAACATTTTGACTTCTGCAAGTTGTGTATTGTTCTTATTTTGGCATCTTCCTTACAAAGTATGTTCATGTCACATCTTCCTAGAGCAAATGTTATAAACTAAACATCTCACGTTTCAGGCAGTGAGCGCTGTGGCGCTGTATTTCATCTACAGTCTCAGTAGTATCGGTCATGCTTTATATTGATATAAGTTTGAGTGCGCTGTTCTACTCTCCTCCACCCCTGCCTTCCCACAGGTGCAGGCTGCCATCAAGAAGAAGGTGGAGAAGCAAAAGAAGCGAACCAACGACCAGGGCGGGGGTGGCGGAGACGCTCAAGCTGCTGCTCGCAATCAAAAATCCAAATTACCCCCGATGACGGCAGCAGAGGCGGGTGAGGACAGCGAAGCGCTGGAGGAACAGCTGGAGGAGTTGATGGAGGGACCGCGGAGGAGAGAGAAGGAGAAGGAAGAGGAGCCCGTCGACCTGCTGCCCATAGTGGACTCGGTGTTTGGACAGGTAGGAGTGTGTATGTGTGTGAAGCTCATCTGTTTCATACTCTGCAGTGGACGTGTATGTGTGCGTTCTTGTATGTATGTCTGACACTTTTGTTACCGTGTGTGTGTGTGTTAGAGTGTGTGTGAGTGAATAAATGTGTGTGCATGTGCATCAAGTTCTCTGGCTGATTGAATGTCTGGCTTCACAGAAACCCTAAGCCTAAGCCTTCACTTCAAATTTAAAGGGTGGCTGTGGTCCAGCTTTTGTAAAGTAGCGGTCTCTCTCGCAGCCCTGCTCTCTTTGATCTGGCAGTTCAGAAAGACACAAAGCTGAATTCACAACGGCAAGGTGAACATTAACCATTTTGCCTTGTAGTTTAACCCTCGTGGAAAAAGCCAGAGCTGCAAAGCGCAATGAGTAGAAGGATGATAGCGTGAGTTTGAGAGGATTTAAGCTCTACTTTGGGAAACATTACCAAAGTGTAATCCGTAATAGATACCAGTAAAGTCAGCCAGAGATCTGATGGACACCCTATCGCTGCAGCCATTCTATCAGCTCCATATCGCATCACATCCCATCAATCACATGCTAAGAGGTGACACATGACACGGCACGGTAGGCCACACCATTACAGCGCTGTAACCCGAGGGCCAGACGCGTGGGCTCGCGGTGTGAGACAGCGGTTTGTGTGTGAAAATAAAATCAGAAGGGATTACACCGAAGTTAAATCCCTACCCGCTTCCTGCTGCTGATTTCAAGCATGGCTTGTGAGTCAGTCAGTATTTTCTTTTTTTCTTGACATGTAGAAAGAGTCATGTCCACCTGATCGCGTCAGCAAACTCTGAGGAGGGTGACGATGAGTGGGGCTGAGGTTAGAAACAGGAAAGCAATGTAAAAATAAAAAGAAATGTGATGTCAGTGGTGATGCAAGTGATCCAAATTAAGAGAGAGCAGCAAGTGAGTGGGAGAAAGCAGCCAGCAAAGTCGGAGAGAAGAGAAGCTTGAGTACTCAAGTGCAACAATATGTAATATAGCCTCAGATCACACTTGCTTACATAAAATAACCTGAAATTTTAACACCAGTGTTGAAGGAGCAACTTTAAGAGCTGTGAGTGAGTGCACCATCGGGCCCTTGGTCACATGAATGTGATCTTGGTCAGAAACTGAATTTCTAAATGAATTATGTGAACAAACCCCAAGTAAGAGTAATTTCCCCCTCACTAACTGAATAACAACTATCCATCAACAAGACGATATGTTCAACATGAATTTGATAACAATACATGAAAGCATCTGCTTATAAAAGCATGCCTAAAATATGTAAATGGTTGCAGAAAGTTGCTCTGCATGCAGCGCAGCACAAATTGAACGTTAACTGACGTTTAACCTGCCGGCGTTCTAGTATGAAGTTCATGTGATGTAATCCAGCCCATGTGAGAACAAAGCAGGTGACAGTCCGATGATTTCATGTGAGCGAGTGGGCACCATGTGCACACGGTGCAGCATCCTCACTTTAAACCAAACATTTCCTGCACTATGAATGCGTCTGAAGCATGAATTGTATATAAAAGATGGTTACACCATAGTAATAGTTAGTGAAGTCACATTTTTGAAACTTTGACTTCATCATTATCATCCTGTCAGCTTTTTTTAAAGCTAGCCGCCACATGGGAAGGGTGAATCACAAACGAAGGGACACGGCATTCTGTGACAACGAGCACACACCGCTTTATTGACATTGATGTTTTGGCTCTAATAAGAAACATCATGCACTTGAACTTTCCAAGTGAGATGATAAACTCATCAGAAAGTTTTCACTGAGGGCACAGACCAAGCGAGCTGCAGGTTTCATCGTCTAAACTTACAATGCTGTTGACTTCATTTTGGAACCAAAGCAGTCTCCCTCTGCTGGCCATTAGAAATGAGGCAGGCTTAATAGACTTCTGCACTGGCCTCTATTTTAGACAGTCTTAAGTCTTAAGGGAGCTCTACAACTATACTTCCTTCCTTCCTTTTTTCATCCCTTCCTTCCTTCTATCCATTCTTCCTTCCCTCCTTTCTTCACTTTCTGTCTGTTCTGTCTCTTCTAGTGTTTCCCGGTGTCTCGACAGCTCTCATTTCTGGAAACCTGCTGATGTACACCTGACACCAGATCACACTCACATCAGAGATCAAGAGTATGTTGAGTCCAAAACAAAAGACAGAGTCACGTTACCTGAGTATGGCACATCTCTATCATACACACAGCACACACGCACATATGCACGGTGTGTTAAGTTAAAAGTGTGTGTGCATTCAAATTAACTACAGACTGCAAGCATGACAGTCGCTGAGCGCTGATGTCCTGAGAAGAGCAACTAAAGAGTATTCAGGACCCAGGAACAGTGTGTGTGTGTGTGTGTGTGTGTGTGTGTGTGTGTGTGTGTGTGTGTGTGTGTGTGTATGCACCCACTTCTCAAGACCATCTCATTTACGTGATTAATTAAAACCATCAGTAAGAGAGACCCAACCTGGTAGTTAATCAGATTTAATGGTGTCTTCAGTTGCAATTACTGGTGTTAAGTTTTGTTTCAATGCGCAGCCAACAGAGTGAATCATGCTGGAGCTCACAGAAAGAAGTGATTAATCTGCTAATATTATGTGCAGAAAAGCTGATACTCATATTTATCTATTAAATGAATGTATGTAAGTTTGAAGGTTGAATTGTATATACTCTACTCAAGGTTTGTACTAATTTGTACTAATACTAATAGTCTGTACAAGGTTGGTACTTTCTGAAATATGTTTTCCATCTCAGACAGCTAAAAATGTAAAACTTAGAAATGACAGTTAATTATTAATTGAGTCATTCATTGCAAATTAATTTTGATTTGTAGGTACAAATCAAAAATACAGAAAGTCTTGCACTGAAAGCTTTGCAAGAAAAATCACAGCACATCTGCACTATAAAGTGATGCTTGGGCTCCAGTTAGAGGAGTTGCAGCAGTGCTTGAAAGTTAGTGAACCCTTTAAAAGTTTGAATATTTCTGCATATTTATTTAATTAAAACTCAGTAGATCTTTGCACAGTTGAATGAGGTAAATGAAGAACATGATATGTGTTTATCAGACTTCTGATACCGACTGTCCACATGTCCTCACAGATGTGTAAAACTGGATCTTTCAATTAAAAAATAAATGACGTCTAATATTTTTGTCACATTTTATTATTTTGACTTATTAAGGAGCCAAATCACAACAACAACTACCTAAAGGTGCATTATATTATAAAGGAAAAGACCCTATAATCGATTAAAAAAAAACAACAACAATCAGACAACCTCCTTTAAGCAAACACTTAGCTAAAGTGGGAAGAAAAACTCCCTTTTTTGTTGTTTTTTTCCCTGTAGAACCCAGAACAACTGGTGTGTTTTTTTTAAGATATATTATATATTATATGAACCACTGCACAGAAACGTGTATAAAACACACAACTGTGTTAAACAGTTTGCATGTGACCACCACTTTGATGAAAAGCTTTACATCCCAAACATCTCCTGTAGTGACTCACTCATGTACCTTTGTAAAATAAAATAATCTGTTTCTATCAAATCACATGAAAGCTCTTTGAGAGAAGTGATCTATCTTCATGCCACAAAAGCGTTCTTAAGCTGCAAACTCGTTAATTCCAGTGTTGGCATTCCGTGTTTATCAATCACAATAAGAGTCTTATTGCAGAAAAAAACGAAAACTAGAAATCTAGATTTCCATTTCTAATATATGACTGCTTAATCTGCCTAAAGTATCTCCTAAAAAATAAACAAACAAATAAAAAGTTGGTACTCTCCCAGACATCCACTGCTGCAGCTGGCAGGTGATACTGATGTTAGACCGGTCCTAAGGTGGCCTCTAGTGGTCACTGGAGCTTATTGCAATAGACAACGCATGCATGCAGAGTTGTCATTAGTTTTAGCTAATGAGTTTAAGAACTCTCTCTGCACACACTGATTGTGCTCTAGTGTTCTATGTTCATGTTTTCTTGTAGCTGACTGAGAGTAGTATTTCATTCAACTGTACGCTTGTAGATGTATCCACTGCTGTTTCTATAATTTTGTCCACCCCACACTGTATGTATCAATTAGGGCAACTAATAGCTAATAATAAACTGCTAACTTGGTGTATGATTTAGTACGGAAAAGTACAAAAGAGACAAATTTGGAGAATGAACAGCAAGAGCCAAAACTGGATGAGTTAAATCTACCTCCTGCAGTGTTTTACACACACACACACACACACACACACACACACACACACACACCCTATGAATCTCTTTTTCCTGATCCTTAGTCGTCACCCTAAAATCTAAAATTAAAAGAGTCCCCACAATGTGACTAAACAGAAAGATGAGTGACACACACAGAAGCACACACACACGAGCTGTGCCGTCCGTATGGATGCACTGTAGTAAGCAGCATGCCAAATCTGCTTTTGGAGAGATTTGCCGGCAGATGCTTTGTAAAAGCTCAGATGACCACTTAGCATTGCTCTCATAACCTCCACTTGAGATTTTAACTTTATGCCATTATAACTGACAGCTCAGCCAAAGTAGTCCATGGATGTAAGAGCTGAAGTTCAAATTGAAGTTCATTGTGCTTTTCAGTTCGACGTGAGCTGACGCACTTGAACGCCACCAGGGTCTCACTGTGAGTTGCATAAGCTGTCATTTTGTGAAGCATTACAGCTCACTTGTTGTATTTTTCCATTGGTTTCTAATTTAATTACCACATAATTGAAAAACACATCTAATACTTGTTGGAAAATACTTCACAAATCACAGCTAAGTCAACTTCTTATATTTTTCAAAAACGCAAACACTCAGTTTTTCTTTTGTTACTTTAGCAAAAGAAAAACTGAGGTACACTTTGTACACTTTGTACCCATTTTTGTGATCTTTGGGGCCCATGAACTCAGTGTCACAGGGACCCTTAATAGCTTGGACATGTTTTAAACATACATGACAAAGCAATGAAAACGTACATGTTATGTTTTGCATTAGCCCTCATGCTACATGTACAAATGACCACTGATAGAAGGGGGATCACACTCTAAAACATCATAAATAAATCATAAATATAAAATAATAATAAATAACAACAAATGTAATAAATAAAGATTATTTTATTGTTGTAAATAAAATGCAGAGGACATGCAGAGGGTTGGTGAGATAGAGGAGGATGCTAGGGACAGAGTGAGATGGAGGCAGATGATCCACTGTGGTGATGCCTAAAGGGAGAAGCCAAAAGAAGAACATCATATAGAAGCACCTTTTGCATTTATTGCATGTGTTGAATGCCACATGTTTGACATACATTGTGTTATCCGGTGACGGAGGTCATTTAAGTATAGTGAACTCTGCCACATTCAAGAAATGACGAGTGGGTATTACATCAACAAGGCAATTTGCCCCAGAGCACTGAACTCACTGGATATTTTCTCTTTCTTGGATCATTCTCTGTAAACTCTAGAAATGGTTGTGTGGGAAAATCCAAAAATCCCAATACGTCAGCACCAACAACCATACCACATTCCAAGTCACTAACATCACCTTTCTTCCTCATTCCAATGCTCAGTTTGAATTTCATCAGGTCGCCTCGACCATCTCTGCATGCCTAAACCTATTGAGTTGATGCCATGTGATTGGCTGATTAAATATTGTGTTAATGAGAAGCTGAAACGGTGTGCCTAATAAAGAGGCCAGTGAGCATACACTGTCCAGTTTGTCCCAGCCTGACGTTGATATTAGGTAACAGCTATGGCGCTCCTACTGGCAACAAGAGGTCGACCTGATGTGACAAACATCATCATATTTACATTCATTTTACATAATGTGTTCTTTTATACCACATAGTGCACACATGCAGTGATATATAATCCACAAAAAGTCCAAGCCTTAAGACATCTAAAGTAATAAAACCCTCTGGTGTTCTTCACCTCTGATATTCATCTTTAGCCAAGAATTTGTTTTATATCTTGTTTTTAACATTTATGGTTTCAAATAGTGCATGCTCTATTTCCAGGCCAAGTTAAAATATTTAGATTCTTGTTTATCCACATGAGAAAGGTATGTCTGTTTCCGTTTCTTCCTTTGAATGTCTTTAATGTATTCTCTTCCCTTTTTTTCTCTCTCTATCACCCTGTCCTCTTTAATCTGAAAGGGCATGGATTAATCCCGCTCCGTTCGTGTCCTCTTAATTCTCCCTTTAAAACTCTTCACACTGTAGATGAAGTCATTTGAATGCTCGTGCAACATGTTGACATGAGACAGAGAGAGAGAAAGGGGGGAGGGAAGACCGAGTGACAGAGAGGAATGAGGGGGGATTAAAAGCACCGCGTGAAGAGCCGAGAGTGATGCTGTTTCTGTGGAGTGACACATAAGCGAGCTGTGTCCAGTGCGCTCCACTTCTGCTCAGTCATCCAGTTTGTTTTTGTTTTAGGAAGATCATTTGGTAACGTGTTCAGTTTGGTTTGGGTCAGTGGAGATGACCATGAATGGATGAGGGCTGTTCCTCTTTTTCCATCTCTGTTTTGTCCAATATGACGACTATTAACCAGAATGGGAAATTCAGAGGGATTTTTTAGCTTGTGAGCTTGAACTTGACTTTAGAAGTCCACAGAAGAAGAGCGCAGGGAAATAGGAACATAGAAAAGTGACAGGGGAGGTCTGGTAATGGGGAACAAACCATCTCTGAATGATAACATGAAGAAGGTAAGTGTACTTTATCTCCTCTTTGTTAGATTCGAACTCACTGCAGCTTAATCCTCTTGCTTGCACTCGCTGACTGAAGCTTTTTGCCTCCGTGACAACCGCAGCTTTCTTTGGATGTTGTCTCACTGTATCATTTTAATGATTGCATGTAAATTTAGAAAACAGGAAAAAATATATTGTTGAAACTCTAACGCTTTCCTTTTTTTTCCACCAATGAAACTGTTTCCTTTTATGGTAGTTTCAGGAAAGCTTAGTATACAGACTGCATCACTTAAAGTGCTATTTAAGGACACACTGTTTGTGTGCAGAAAATTGAAACATGCAAAAAATATGTAATTAAAGAGATCAAAATAATAGATTAAAGTAAGACTAGATTAAAATTTAAAAACATATAAATTAATTTTACAAAAATGTATATTCTTTGTATTTGGATCTGTATTTATTTGTCCTTTTTATTTACTGTCCACACTTGTTTTAAAAAATAAGTTTTTGTTCATTTATTCCTCATTTTTTAAATTATCCCCCATTTAATAATTAAAATTAATTTGTCATACTTTTTTCAAGATTATTTATGCATTTTAAAGGATAAATAAATACAAAATCCATATATATATATATATATATATGATGAGCTTATCAATGCTTGCATTTATTTTAATAGTGATTTTAGATGCATGATTGCCATATTTATTTATTTAGCTTTTTTTTACTGTTACTTGTAATGTTCACTGCTTCCTACTATTGTAGCCGTGTTACTTACTGACGTGTAGTTAAGCTGTCAGTCTTTACACTGGAGAATTAGCAAACTCACATCAGCTAGTGTCAGCAGCTTGAAGCTGCAGCAGCAGGATTGGGACTTATAGATTATTTTCAAATCAAACTGGTTTCTCACAGTGAGGACTGAGGCTGATGAGGGCCTCCTGCAATAATGAGCAGCTGTATCTATCCTATAGTTCTGGCTTATTGCCTTTCCAACGTTTGACTGTAGAAAAGCAGGGGTCTTACTTTGCCTCTGAAAAGATATTGACTTGCTTGATCAGTCGCACATTTGGTGTGACGGACAGTACGTTTGGTGGTTTAACACCCTGATCTGCTTCCAAAGCGGGTGATGCACTGGCGCTTCCATCGTAAGGTGAGGGCAATGAGCCAGCAGCTGGAGGGAGATGAGGATTTGGATGTAGAGGATAAACCGTTCAAGGAGTCCCTCGGTGCGCTGGTGAAGAACTGCAACATGCTGCACAACATCGTGGGCCCGGCCTGCATCTTCCTTAAACAGGGCTTTGCTAGGACGCTCGTATGTAACAGGAAGTCACAGAAGTGTGCACACTGTGTCCTACCACAGCCAAAGTGCAACTTTTTCCACTTGTGTCGATTCATTTTCATCCCCACATCGTGGCTGACCCTCCTGCTCTTTACCAGCTGTGTCATCCCCCCCTGCATTAGTGGCTCGGGTCAGACAATTAAAATCCCCAGGCAACGGGCAAGCTTAAAGGGGTCAATCACTGAGAGATCATTGGAAAATCATTGACTGGCCTTGTGGAGCTTGTACGTGCCCTTGGTAAAGAAAGGATGCAGGCCTTTGTGTGAACTGTGAAACAATCACACTGATGACCTGTGGCCTTTGCTTCACTTCATATAGGTGAAGACAAAAATAAAATAAAATAATGGTCTAAACCTTTTTAGTGGATGTTTTTTTAATTGGATTAGGAGAAATAATAGACTGCCCAAACAGGGGCAACTGGAATAGAAAACTTCACATCAAAGTGGAAGTGCAACACTTTTGGGAACGCTTGGGGATTCTTGCTGGAAGGAATGCTAGCCACAACGTTGCTTTGCTCTACTTTTATTGTCAGGATTTCTTTTACTGTGTGAAAATGAGAATTTGATCAAAACAAATACAATCAAATAATAATTCGGGTTACACACACAAGCTTGAGTAATGTATATATTTAGTGTACGGACACATACATCCGGACAGTGGACATGTTCCTAAAACTAAACCTCTGACATGTCCTAGTCTCTAGATGTTTTCAGCCTGGCATCCTCCAAAAAGTAATCTGGGTACTCACTGTAATCTATGGTGCAGGAATCCCTGTATACAATAATCAGATATACGGTTTAATCCATGTAGATGCCCTGGAGCTTTCTATCTAATGCAGCTTAGGGATCATTTTCAGCATTTCATTGATGTGCAACACCCTGGAGTTAAAAGAACATAAATATCATTGTGATTCATAGTTCTCAAAAAATGAATCTTTGTCCAAAAACATTGGCCAGACGTCAAGACGCTAATTATACATAACAAAAAATATTTAACATTTCCTCTCATTATTCATCTTTTCTGTTTTGTTTCGCTTGGTGCTTCTGTTTTTCATCTGTGCTCTGTCTAGCATCACGTGTTAAGTGACACAAGCTGTATGTCTGTGTGCTTAGATTGTGCTCCTTAATGCCTGCGTCTACTTTTTATTGTCTTATTGCCAAACAAACATTGTGAATATTTTCAGGATGAATGTTTGCAAGGTGAGGGGAAATCTATAACTGTGTGAAACATGAAGCTAATATGTGAAAACTTTCCCCACGGCAGGACAGAGAGCTGCGGCCAGAGGAGATCGAAGGTGAGTTGATTTATCCGCTTTTTTTTAGCTGTACATGCATTTGATATGATACCCGCCTTACCAGTAATAACACGTGTTTTGCGTGTGTGTGTGTCTTATCAGAGCTCCGTGAGGCATTTGTGGAGTTTGATAAGAATAAAGATGGCTACATCAGTCACAAAGACCTGGGCGAGTGTATGAGGACTATGGGATACATGCCCACAGAGATGGAGCTCATTGAACTGAGCCAGCAGATCTGTGAGTGCAGCAACAGCCTAAAGTACACGAGT
>NW_005187409.1:6584043-6593855 GCF_000239375.1 Pundamilia nyererei | reverse complement strand
ACATGCTGTCATTTACAACATAAAGACCTAAACATAAATTTAATTGCAGTGACTTTATTAACAGCAGAATTGGATTGTAGCATGTGACTTTGCTGCTATGAAAATATCAGTTGTGGGGGAGGCCTGTAAATCAGAATCCATTGGGAACGATAAACAAATAAGACTAAGCATAACCCTTCAAATATAAAAGAAGAAATAGAAGCGTGCAGGGAGTTTCTGGAATGAAACTTGGATAAAAATAATAATTTATTACTGTGCAGTTTGTTTATGGAACAAGTCAAGCTCATTTCTCCTTTGCAGACCTTCATTATGGGTTCAAATAAACAAGCCGATCTTTGTAACCATAAGTGGGAGGTAGGCTTTTTTCACAGCAGATATTGTGACATTTCATAGCAGAAAAATCACAGGTATGCATAGTTTAATGATGGCTGGATTCACTCAGGTTAGACCGTTTCAGGATCCTGGCATTGTGCATGCTCACTCAGTGGAATAGCAAACAGAGCCACTTCATTTTTTTTTTTACCTTTGAATAGTATACTGTATGTTAATGTGCATCAATTTACCAGATACATTAGATGTCAGCATGTCAGTTCATAGCAAAAATATTAAACTTCACCTTATGTCCCAAGGCAGGTCACATAAAACATAAAACAATAAGCAAAAACATACAGATACACAACACAAACCAACAAAAACAAACACATCAGTGTTTAATGACACCTTCATTTTTCCTGCTATAGCAGGCCAAACAGGTGCGAAAGACTAAAATATATTCACATATAAAGAAACGAGAGCTATGAAGGTTAGGTTACAGCAAATGAATCCAAAAAGAAACACAGTAAGTGCAAAACAAACGTCTGAGAGGAACGAAACCTTCACTGTTTTTAGTTGTCATTTGACCTTTCAGGGCAGTTTTCTCATCATGTTAGTGGCCGACAAACCTACAACAATGCATGAGGAATATTTCTGTTAAAAATGAAGATTTCCTAGATTATAAAACTTTAATATTTTGTGTTATTAAAGTCACAAATGCATGAGCAAAACACAATAAACATAATAAGTAAATAATTAAAGAATATTCATAATTGTGCTTAAAAGGACTGTTTCTTTCTGTCTGTATCCAGTTTGACTCTAATGGTGATGGCCAGATCAGTTTAACGGAGCTGCGTGAGGCCATGAAGAAGCTAATGGGAGAACAAGTGACTAACAGAGAGATCAACGAGATCCTCAAAGATGCTGACCTGAACGGAGATGGCCTGGTGGACTTTGAAGGTGTGGGAAGGCCTTGATGGGATCAGTTGACTGATCGTGTTTATCCTCCTCTGTTTTCTCTCTCACTTCTTTTCTCGTCTCTTTCAGAGTTTGTGCGAATGATGTCCCGCTGACCAGTCCACGTGTCAGACAGACATTACGCAACTGCCTGGCTAAGCATCACACTACTCTGTAGTGGACATCCTTCATTTGCTCTTAAGAGCATGCATCTCAAATTATATTTTTGTATTAAAAAGTAATGAAACAAAAAAACTGTTGTAGCTAACAAAGACTGCACATGTACGAATTTAAAGGTGTAATATGTACAGTAGATAAATATGTCAAACATATCAGCAGCTTCACATTTACCATTTTCAGTTTTTTAGATGTATTTTTATATGAGTGTTTGTTCTTCGAGTGTAAAAGCTTGTTTGTAAAATCATAGACCTGTTTTTAATTAATAAAACATATATAAAATGGACAAATTGTTCAATTATTATGACCTGATAAAGACCCAGACTAGTTTGATGGACAATGAAGTACTAGAAGGACCAACTGCTACACATAAGGAGGATGACGTGGATATAATATATTTTTAAACTGATCAACTTTTCTATATTTGTATTCATTAGTAATCTACATAACCAATCTTTAAGGAAATTAAGGTATTAAACAAAGATACACTGAGCTCTAAAATCTGCCGTGCTGTAAAGCATTTGGATTGCGGCTGATGGCAGCTATTACATGTTGTTTATGCCAAATTCTGATCATTCAAATGTTTCAGTAGACTCATCACACAGCTGACAGGTGTGGCACCTGGTGTGGTCTTCTGTTGCTGATGGCTGATTGCCCAGATATGCTCTTTTGTTGTCCTCAGGTCAAAAATGACCCGTAGGCGAATGGCAAACAAGTATATGGGAATCCCGAGGACAACACAAGGGTAAAGCGAGTTACTGTTGCCTTTCCTTCTAACCCGAAGCACTCTGGTCAGCCTCCTCTGACCTCTGGCATCAACAAGAGATTTTTTTCCAATGAACTGCTGCTCCCTGGATCTTTCCTGTTCTTTGAAGCATTTTCTGTAAACCCTAGAGACGGTTGTGTGGGAAAATCCCAGCAGATCAGCAGTTTCTGAAACACTCAGATCAGCCCGTCTGGCACCAACAACCAACAACCGTGCCACATTCAAAGTCACTTAAATCAGCTTTCATCCTCATTCTGATGCTCGATTTAAACTTCAGCACATCGTCCTGACCATGTCTACGGGCATAAATACATTAAGTTGCTGCCATGTGATTGGCTAGTTCAATATTTGAACTAAAAGCAGTTGAACATTATATTTTAATTTCAACATTTAAATTTTTTATTGAATTTTATGCTTGGCGAGGTTAGAATTAACTAAAAACTAAAACTAGATGTAGAAAAAACTTTATTTAAATTAAAATATGAATAAATATAAAAATTTGGGGAAAAATTAAAACTAACTAAAACACTTTTGTTAACTTGAAAAGCTAAAATTGAGTTAAAATAGAGAAACGATCCTTAGTTTCAGTATTTCTTAGTCACTGATGGACGCATTTATTGAGACTCCGGATGTCTACTAAACTGCTTTCAAAAAGTTCTGCATTTTTATTGTAATACCTTTGGTCATTTTCCTGAATCCTGCCTCTGACATATGCCCTGCAACTAAAAAGACTAAAATTAATGCTGAAAATACTAAATAAACAATTAAAAAAAACAAGTAGAACTAAGCATTTTCAATAAAAACTAAACCAAAACAAGAAAATCCACTCTAGAAACTGAATTAAAAACAAAAACTCAAAACGAAATAAAATTAATAACTACGTAGAAAATACAAAACTAGAAAATAAAAAACTGTGATAACTCTGGTAGATTCATCGCTATTAAGATGTTTTGGTTTGTGGGTTTTACCATATATAAAAGCAGTTTAAAGGAAATGAGTTTGTGTTTTATATTCAATTCAAAACAGAAATTTCGATGGGACCTCTTGTTATGCAGAGCCTGTGCACGATGCAGCAGTCACATGATCAGAATCACATGTCTGAAACTGCTCTGCTGCCCAACTGACTCTTTTTCTATGCAACACAAAGCATTGTGGCACTGGGAGGTTTTTAAAGCTGAGTATGCAAAAGTTTAACAAACCCAAACCAGAAAAAACATCAGTGTTTATTCAATGAATTTTTAACAACCATATGTTGACACTGAAAACTGTAATCGCACAGAAGAAACACTGGCTCGCATTATTAAAATAAAGAAAAACAAAAATTTAAGTGTCCGGCTGTCCACATTTTTATCCATTTTTTAAATGATGTGTTATTGATTTATATTAATTTAAGTGATTTCTATGTAATAAGTAACAACAACGACATCTTTGAAATCAAGATTTTCCTTTTTATTGAAAACTTGGCCAGGATTCTGTACAGCAGAGAGGGTGTGCAATGCACAGGGGCAGGAAGACGAGGGAGCAGGGGGCTCTAAGGACTCAGTTTCCCATGGTGCATCATACCCTGAGCTGAGAATCGTGTATGTAAAACAGTAAGAGACACTCTGTTCCCTCTACTGTGTCTCAGAGGTCTGTGGAGGGGAATGAAGCGAGGGACTAAAAATAAAAATAAAAGAAGAAAAGGGAGGAAAGCAAAGCTCAGCCCACAGGGGAGAAAGAGAAAAGTAGAAACAGAGAGGAATGGAGGGTGGTCTGATGGTTTTGTGGTCCAGCTGGCCCTTCCACTGAGGTGTTTTCTCCAGTCAGGGGCAGACATAGATCCTCACCCTTCCCCTCACTGCATTAGATCAAAGACCTTCTTAAGGCACTAAGGTAAAGGCCTCAGACGTCTCTCCCCCTTTCCCGCTTCCTCCGCCCCTCTCCCTCACCTCCGCTTTTTCTCTTTCTCTCCTTCCCTGAGCCTCACTTGCTGGCCATGGTGTAGCAGCCCTGTTGGTGCCACTGCATGTCACGGATACGCCTCACAGACTGGAACTGAGGATGGCGGGCGCCATATTCGTTGAAGTGCCTGTATTCGCCCTTCTCCAGCAGGTACTGGCTGCCACGGTATCCAGGGAACTGGTATCCCACAAAGCTGGGAAAAAAAGATGAAACATGTCAATTTATTTGTTTTCATGGCCTTTAAATTTGGTATTTAAGCTCCACTGATGCTTGACACTCACGTTCCACAGCTGACAATGATGCTGCCCACTCTGTCGGTGAAGCCATAGGAGAACAGGCTGGGGACGTCATCGTCCATGATCTCCATCTTGCGGCCCTTGAACTCTCCAACCTCATACAGGCAGATCTTGTGCTTCTCGGGGTCCTGGCACATGGGAAAATAGAGGGAGACAGAGGTTTTATTTAGAGGGGAGTCTAAAGAGGAAAAAAAGTGACGTTTTAAAGAAATAGAAGATTTTTACCATTCTGACGGGCCTGAAGGACAGCAGGTAATCGTTCTTCTGGCAGTTGCTCCAGGAGTCCCAGCGGGGATACTCTCCCTTCTCCAGGATGTACATCTCACCGCAGAAGTTCATCTGCTCGAAGCCCACGAAGCTGCGGACGAGGAAGCGTCATGAAGCAACCAATCTAAATCTTAGATGCACAAACACAAGTGTATTTCATTTGACACTTACGGTCCACATTCAACACGCAGGGAGCGCACGCGGTCCATGCCCATCTCACACACATTCATGCACTCATTGCTGATTTCGATCATGCGACCCTGGAAGTTCTCCTGGTCGAACACGTACATCTGGAGGAAAGTAATACGTTAGAACAACATCAGTAAGGGTCTGTGATGTGAATTTTTTCAGCGTAGCCACTGTTATCTGTATCTGAAACAGGAGAGAACCACCCACCTTGTAGGACATCATTCCCATCTCAGACTTCTTGCTCTGGGCAGCCTTTCCGTCAGTCTGGGAGGAAGTCTTGGATTTATCTCCGCTGGACATGATTACTGAGTGGAAAGAGAAACGGGAGAAATAGGGAGAGATTGTTTATTCGTGTGATAAGTGCAGCCTTTCGTATTGCCACGAGATTGTTGAGGAACTCAAATGAATTAAAGGTAAAGGAAAGCTTAAACCTAATCTATGCCCTTTCCGCTTGCTGCTGGACCTCCTGCTGGCGTGTGAGCGTGTACCTTACCTGTGTGTGCGATGCCTGTGCCGAGCCTCACTCAGAGTGTGTGTGGCTCGGAGTGCGCCCCTCGCTTTTATACGCTGGCGCACATAGGAGAGGGATTATGGGAAGAGAAACAAACTCGCTGAGGTCAGAGACAAGAGACAAAAGAAACCCCACATCATCAGAGAGGGACGGACCAAGGGTGATGGGGATGGGCAGAGACAGAGGAGGACAGACACCAGCTGGAGCACAGACTGGCCAATTAAAAAGTAGTCAGGTTTAGATTTCAGACAGTTTAGTCTTCTGTCTCCCCTTGAATGTGTGATTTAAAATAAAACCAAGTTCCCCAGACTGTAGGAACAGAATGTATGAAGAGTAAAAATGTGTAAGCTGTTTTATAACCCTGACCGAAAACTATAAAACAAAGCAGCCCTTTAAATAAAGTGTCAGATGTGTATTTATGCTTTTTAAAGGTTAATTACTGTATGATGTATACAACCTTTTCATGTCCCACAGACAACAACTGGCAACATAACAACAGGCTGCACAATCTAACCTGACTTTGAATGAATAGGTGTTTAAACTGGGATGTAACTGGAAGGTACCAGTTACACTGTGTTTTACTTGTCTGTCTGACTGGTAATTTAGGTCAAACTTCCAGATCAGTAGGGTTAAGCAGCTTCAATTAGATGCTACTAATTAAACAAGAGAAAACTTAAACCTTTTCCACTTCCATTTCTGTACACTCGTTCACACCGACCCAGTTAAAACTTTATGCGTGGCTCTCTGCCGCGCCGTTAATCCCCACATTTTCCGCCCCGATCCCGACCCTTTGTGCGCGGGGCACGCGCTGGACTGCTGACCGGGGTCCGATCATACTGGAGAGGCTTTTGTTTCCGAGCCTCGGCAGCACTTTAGGATCTGCTGAGCTAGACGCTGGAGGGGGACAACAGCGTCCAGAGGCCACACAGCAGCTCCGGCGGCGCGCGCATGGTTACTGTGCCAAAACGGAGAGCTTGCATGGTCCGAAGCGTACGCGCGAACGCGCAGAAGTAGGCGCGCTCCCCGACCGTCGATATAAAACTGAAGCGCCAGGTTCTCTGAAAGCTCTACGCGAGGCAGGCGGTAGGCGCGTACCACTCCCGAGCTCTTCCAATAAAGTGCCATTCTAGGTAAGGCTGCATCTCTGCTTTCAGCTCAGCTCAGGGTCCGACAGACAGGTGGTGCTTTCACACAGAAACTGAAATCCAAAAGCACTTTGTGACACCTGTGAAACACTTATGTTGCTGTCAGTCAGATTGTAAAATATATATATATATATATTTGCTTTAAAAGTGTGAATTAGCTGTTCATGGCCAGACCACCCTTCAAATGTCGTAGCTGTGCAGCATAAACGATGCAGAAGGTGGAGTTTGAGGTGGAGTTACTGTGAGCGCGAACACCAGCGTGTTTTTGTCTGGTTATTTTATTTAAATTATTATTTTTAATTATTACTATCTCTGACACTGTTTCACCAAAAACTTCCTGTTCTTTACTTTACATCCACACATCCAGGAGTAAAGATGTACAGAACTACAAGGTCCCCAATGATCCAGCCCCTGGTTACCTCAGGAATGGGCATGGCTCCTTTCTTCAAGGTAAACAAATGCTCGTGAGGAGGTGTATATGAAATGTTTTATTATAGCCTTTGGAGCAGCAGTATCTAAACTCCTCCCCACTTTGACCTGTCTCCACAGGTGACCGTGTTTGAGCAGGAGCACTTCCAGGGCAAGTGCCTGGAGTTCACCTCCGAGTGCTGCAACATCCAGGAGTGCGGACTGGACAACATCCGCTCCATCAGGGTGGAGAGCGGAGCGTAAGTCTCAAAACTCTCTTTGTTACTAATAACAAATAGATGAAAACAAAACCCAGTGGACCAGCACAGAGTTAAAGAAATATATATAGGCTTAATCCTCTTTTGATCACATCTATTCCAAACACTAAAAAAACACTAAAAATTCTTGTAAAAAGAATACAAAGATGTGGGGTTTTTTTTTTTTATTGTAGCTCACCTGCAGTTGAAAAAAAAGTTGTTTCTTTACTGTAAATCTCACTTTGGAGACAAAAAGAAGAGCCGAGATTTTATCAGCGGTACAAAAACCTACATTACAGACCAACTCTTAAAGGGAGCATCATGTAAACCAGCCTCTCTGTGTCTCTTCTGTGAAGCTGGGTGGGTTTCGAGCACCACGACTTCCAGGGCCAGCAGTTCATCATGGAGAGAGGAGAGTACCCCCACTGGGACGCTTACAGCGGCTCCATCTCCTACCACGTGGAGCGCCTCATGTCTCTGCGCCCCATCTATTGCGCCGTGAGTACACCCCGACTCTCTCAGGGTCCAACCACATCCTCCTTTTGAACCCTGAAATCTCAAACCTAACTCTTGGATTTTTCTGTCCTGTTCAGTCCCACCAGAGCAGTCGCATGCTCATTTTTGAGAAGGAGAACTTCTTGGGCCGCAGCGTGGAGATCTGTGATGACTACCCTTCTCTGCAGGCCATGGGATGGATGATGCCTGAAGTCGGCTCCATGCACGTGCAGTGTGGCGCGTAAGTATCACCCTAAAAACGAACATGGGGATGGTACCCCTAACCAAATATTCATCGCAGTCCCTATTTTGTGACCATTAAACATCATCTGCCTATAAAACTGTACTCTTTAAATAATTAAAATCCATCATCAGCACATATTATTCCCATTACTAAATCCTAATTCTGACAGCAGCTACTGAAAACTGACTCTGCTGCCCTCTCCATCTGTCCCACAGCTTTGTCTGCTACCAGTACCCTGGCTACAGAGGCCAGCAGTACATCATGGAGTGTGAGAGACACAGTGGAGACTACCAGCACTGGAGGAACTGGGGCTCCCACTGTCAGACCCCCCAGATCCAGTCCATCAGGCGCATCCAGCACTGAGAGGAGGACAGGCTGAGACTGAGGCCACGGCCCACGGACAGCAGCTCCCCTCAACTCCCGCCTCCTTTTACCCATACCCCCCTCCTCTCTATCTTCCTCTTTTCAATCCTTTCCTTCATCTTGACTTGAGCCGTGACAGCTGCCCCAACCCGACATCACCACTACTACTGATTTACAGCCAGAGTGTGATAAGAGACAATATCGCACTGTTAAAAGCACAGGGAAACACACGCTCCACACGCACACACACACCGACATAACTGACACACACACTGTGTCTTTTTACTTTGGTTTAGAGGTCGCTACACACCCGCACACAAGCACACACCTGCGCTGTACTCCCGCCTGAGCTCGGCGATGAGCGTAGGAGTTCAAACCGAGGGGAGACGAAGCTCCAACATGGTGCCATGTCCAGGAAAGTCTCCCACGCTGCAGTCCCTCACTGAGTGCAGCAGACTGTGATATGGTGCAGCTCAGATGTGTTTTGTTGCAGTTGTGTGTAGGAGGTTGGTCCACAGGTTGATAACTAATAAACTCATTTTCACTTCATGTATTCTTTTTTTTTTTCATTATTTCAAATTCTGTATGTAATTTAATTTGAGCCAAAAGAAAAAAAAAATGTGAATAAAGTGGGCTGCCCACTTCCTTCCCTTCCTTCTCTTCTAGTATGAAACACATCACCTGCAGGGCTGAAGTTTCTCTCAGCAGTAATAATGTTCAAATATAACATATACCTTGATAGGACACAAAAACATGCAACAGGAGTTCTTTTTTATGCTAGTCATGCTGCGCTGCATTTATAAGTGTTTCTGCCAGACTAATTAAAGGGACACACAGCAGAGGCAAGTGGAGAGAATGATGAATACCGAGGGTTTTTTAATCTGTGGAAGCTCTCAGTGACTGATAGTTAAACATAGTACATCTTAAGAAAATAAACAAACTAAATGAAAACAAAAAGATTATGTTTTCCAATCTTTTTTTTTTTAAGTTGGTAAACTATGTAAAATATAACTAAAACCAGAATGCTATTATTTGGAAATCACATAAACCTATATTTTATTCACAATAGAATATGGAAAACATATATTTTAACAACAACCTGTAAACATCTGGGAACTGAGGAGAGCAGTTGTTGGACTTCTGGGAGAGAAATGTTGTTCTTGTTATTCTAGCAGCTCGACAGTCCTTCGTCTTCTTCATCGTATGCCAAATGTGTTCAGATGGTGACTGCAGGCAGGACAGTTTACCTCCCAGACTCTTCTACTGTGAAGCCATGTTGTTTTAATATATGCAGTATGTGATTTAGCATTGATTTGCTCAAACATGCAGCTCTTTTTTTTGGAAGATGTTCAGATGGGAGTATATGTTACTTTAAAACTTTTATATACCCTCCACCACTGATGGTGCCTTTCCAGATGTGCAAAGCTGCCAATTCCATAGGCACTGATGACACAGGCTCTTAAACTGAGTGCTGATAACAAGCT
>NW_005187409.1:6575421-6583582 GCF_000239375.1 Pundamilia nyererei | reverse complement strand
CAGGTATCTGACGTTTACACAACTACATTCACGCCTCAAAATATCTTAAAAGTGTATTTTGTGACCCAGAAAGAGTAATATTACAACTAAATAGCTGCTAGTTGTAAGTTGTTGGAGTTTTGCGAGATCTCGCAATACTTTTGCGAGCGCTCGCAATACTTTTGCGAGCTCTCGCAAAAGTCCGTCTTAATTTTTTTTTTCTCCCTAATTTTTTTTTTTCCTCCGTAATTTTTTTCCCTCCCATGTCCCCTGGGGGGCTCCGTAGATTAGCAATTTGTGGCATTTTTTTAATGGATTTAACTAAAGAAGTATCCATAGAAAAACCCTGACCTTCAGAAAGACTGAAGAACTATTGCTCAAGAGCACGTAAAAAAAAAATCACAAGGTCTGGCTGATCGGAAGCTAAAGAAAATAGGATTGGACTTTTGAGGCTTTTGTTGTTGTTTCAGATCCACTTGCGCAGTAATAAGGTCACAAGCATCACAGAAAAATCTTTATTACAGGAAACAGATCCTTGAACCAAAAGTGCCACGGGGAACATTAGCAAACGAAAACAAACATAAAAACAAGGAGTGCTGAAAGTTTTCTGGAAATTTTTGGCAGAACAGAAGCTGACATACATGTATATATATATATATATATATATATATATATATGACCAATCATATTTACAACTAACTGAGTTACGCTTCAGCGGGAAATCTACGTCGTAACTTACAACGTAACCTGACGTGCAGCTCTGGAAAAATGCAACTACAGGTCAGGTCGACTCTGATCGCCGTGGAAGATTAAGTTGTGATGTAGATTTTTAGCTGAAGCATGATTAAGGCGTAATGCACGGTTACTGTCATATGTACAACTAATAAAAACGCTTTCTTTACATACAAAAACCTGATTTTTTAAATGTATTTCCAATACTTCAGTTTAAAAAAAAAACTTTGCTTAACAGTTACAAATGAGTAATATTAAACTTGTAACACATAAAATTCTTCAATTATGAACAATCCCAGCTGTCTCTATATACTCAGCTGAAGAGCTTAAAACTAAACATCTTCACAGAAACACACGTCTTTTGTTCTGATTAAGCTCACAATGTTACGCATTAGGATGCAGGTCTTTCCTCACTGCTTGAAACAAATGACACATATTGCTCCGTTTATCCTAAACCCCGGTGGAATAGCAACACAAACATCCTTGGTGTGATTGTCAGCATGTTTGCACGTGGACGTGAGCACAATACAGAGAGAAGACAAACATTCATGAACATCTACGTCGACCATTTGTCACCAGCCCTGAAATAGACGCAGTTAAATGAACCAATGTAAGAAATCACACGAACAGAAAAGAAGGGGGCATTAGAGGTGTTAATGAAAGCGCACCTCAGTCTGAACGTTTCCCTTGACAAGGTCTTTAATCACAGCGGTGAAAATCACTGATGAAGCGCTGTCTTTGTGTTCTCCGACTACATCAACGTCCAGCTCTCCTCCTTCTTCTTCCTCACCTTCTGAAGACTCTGTCCACGTGATGGTCACCGGTTCAGGGATGGGACTGGAGCCTCCAATCACATCGATGACCTCATCTTTGACAACGTCCCAGCTTCCATTTGCAGACTGTGAGGGTGAAACAAAAGGCTGCAGGTCAGCAAACACAGTCGGCGCTGTTCTGCTCTGAGTCTGAATCTCTTCTTTTATCTCAAAGTTTTCGTCGTCTCCATCCACATCGATGATCTCATCAGCGCTGCTCTGTACTTCCTCATCTGTCAGACTTCCCTCAGCTAGTCTGAGTTCACTCCACGGGAGATTTTCTTTTTCTTCTTGTAAACAGGCTCCGGTCGGAGAAACAGTCTCTACATCGATTGTCTCCTCAGGATCTGTGGCTCCTAGTTTAGAGGTAAAGTCTGCAGGTTCAGAGGTGGGTGGCTGTGTCGGTGTCTCAAAGCAAGCCCTCTTGGCCACGGTGGCGTTATCACTCGTATCCTCGTCTGACTCTGCTCCCCTCTTCTGTCCCCTCCTCGTAGCCCCCCCCACCTCTTCGTGTGACTGTACAGCCAACTCCTCCTCACGTCTCTCCTGGTTTTTCTCAAGTTGTTCATCCGCAACACAGAAATCTGCAGGCTGTGCCAGAATGGGTGGTTTTGAACACTCTCTGTTAGATGAACTGAGAGGGTCATTTTTCCTGGGTCTGCCCCTACTTCTGCGCCCTGATTGAACTGCTGAGGGTAGGCGTTTGGCTGTAAGTGGCTCCTCGAGGAAGGGTAAAGCATCCTGTAAAACAGATTCACCTTAATGAACTATAAAAGTACAAAACAATAGTCTAAACATGGAAAATACTGAAAACAGTGCTACCCCTCAGCCTCCTATTACATGCAACCTATGGTATACAGCTTTCCTTCTTAACTGACTGCATTCACAAGATTTTCAGAAAACTTGACCCATGACCTTGACTGTGAGGTCGAGGTTACGAAATCTGTACTCGTCCGAGACTTTTAGTAGATACACCACTGAGCCTTTTATGACTGAGTGGGGGAAAAATCCACGTGTGGTAACTTTAAATATCTGTCAGCATTCAAACGCAGTTGTCACAAACTGGCTCAAAGTAGCAGTATTTGGGATGCACCGTCTGGTAATCACGGAGTTTCACACGCTCTGGATAAGTTGATCAGTTGATGGTTCATCCACAGAGCCTCACTGATCCCTTTAAATCTAAAGACAGATGAGTTCTTTAATCTAGTAAAAAGAAAGAAAGAAAGAAAAAAGCCTCATTCTCACCGGGATTTGTGGTTCCCTTACCCGGCTCCTGATTGGGTAGATCTTCAAGAAGCCACCATGGGGATTTTCCCCTGTAGATGATATGTTTTTTGTTTCTTCAGGACCCTGAAAAAAACATATGCACATAAATTATATACAAACATACAGTACAAACAGAATAAATGGTTTGACTGATCTTAATACAAAGATTTAATCATGTTTTGCTGAGAGGAAGTATCCCGTGGATTTAACAGAAAACTTGGCGGTGTGGTCTCCAAGAAGATTCTCACGGGTAAGATAAGACCTGGTGATACTTTCACTAGCAGTAAAGCACTCCATTAATAGCCTCTATCAAGATTAGTATATAATTTTTAACTAAGAGAGAGATTACCTGTGGGTGATAACTTTGAGCTCAATTAAGACTGTAAGTATGGAAGCCCGTTTCCGCCACAAAAAAAAAAAAAAAAAAGCTAGTATCCATAACTCGAAATTTCGAGTTATTATCTCGAAATTTCGAGAAATATAACTCGAAATTTCGAGTTACTTTTCTCAAAATTTCGAGTTAGCTCTGCCAATCAAAAATATACGTGAATGAGGTCGCTTTCTTGTTACCCGGAAGCATATGGCGCAGGACCGCGCACTCAAAAACGGATCCCAACAAATTAAAGTATGTTTGCTGATAGTAACACCATGTGATTCAGCTAATAACACAGGGATTTCATCATTTGTGAAGCCAGGCTGAAAACACTCAGCAATCTGTGCATTCACGACTGGATGTAATACCGGTAGCTTAGCTGTAGCATTTGTAGCTGAGGGCTTCAGCTTCCGGGTAACATGGAAATGACGTCATTCACGTAGATTACTGATTGGCAGCGCTAACTCGAAATTTCAAGTTGCTTTTCTCAAAATTTTGAGTTAATATGTCGAAATTTCGAGAAAATAACTCGAAATTTCGAGAAAATAACTCGAAATTTCGAGATAATAACTCGAAATTTCGAGAAAATAATTCTAAATTTTGAGTTATGGATCCTTTTTTTTTTTTTTTAGTGGCGGAAACGGGCTTCCATATGTAAGGGATATTTATGCTTACAGAACTTTTACAGTTTCAGTCAATCGATATGCTGTCATCGGTGTGCTGGCTGTGTAAGCATGCAGTAGTATAGCCATTCTTAAACAAGCAAAGCATCATGCAGGAGTTGAGGCTTTGGGGTTAACTGGTTTGAATCTTCTATTAAATTTAGGATAGTTTTGATTTACACCGGAAAATAATCCTCTGCATCGGCAGCTTTGACATTTGGAGTTCCACAGGGATCTATCTGGGGGCCTATTTGTTTTCTTTATTACGCTCTGTCTAGGTCATATTACTCACCAGCCCATTTCTTTTCATCGCTATGCAGATTTACCTTGGAATCAGGAAGATCGCTGACCCATAAGAAGGCTCAGTGAGTACATTTTGCACGTCCCACAGTTTCTTAGAGTTAAACAAATCCAAACCAGGGGAAATATTATTTGGCCATCCACTATAAACTGACAGTTTGAAGGATAATCTGGGCTCATTAACTCCTTTTATTAAAACACAGGTTAAAAACCTCCCAAATAATAATCATTGATTAATAATTTGGATAATCTCCCTGATATAGACAATTGAAATATTAATGCAACCTTTTTGGTTTTAAATGTGCTATAAAAATACAGTTTACTTACATATTTAATTACTGTTATTATTCACTTATTTAGCAGGTGACAGACGGCAAAATTAAACGATCTGCCAGTTAGCTATTTGAAATATTTCCCACCTTGCCTTTCAGATTCTGACAGATGTGTTGCGGCATTGCCACTTTGACCGGCAGCAGTTCTCTCCTCTCCAGGTTCACCACAGGAATCTGCTTTAGCTGATTCTCTTTTCTGGCATGAGGGTTTCTGTTCACCGCATCGTCTGGCTTCCTCACCTTCACCTTCTTCTTCTCTAGTGAGAACAGATAAGGCTTTTGCCTTCTTTTGTTCTGTCGTTTTGAAGTCGGTCTAGTTTCCTCTATGTGTTTGGGGGAAACGGTGCGGCCAGCGTGGGCCTTGCGTGACTGTGAGCGGCTCTCTTGAGACTCGTTTTCATCAATGTGCAGCTCAGGTGTTTGAGAGCACTCAATTCTGTGGGTGCTCCTTTGTAGTTGAGGCATGTAGGGGGTTGTAGTGTGATCTTTGTTTTTTTTGTAAGTGTTCAAGAGAGTGAGAGGTTGGCAGGACTCTGTGGAGCTCACACCACTCGTCTCCATCTCCTCTCTTGCACGACAGCTTTCAACATGCTGCTCAAACGACTGCAGGAAGTGGTCCAGCATGTCACCCAGCTCTCCCTCGCACGGCCGCTCTAGAACTGGCACCACACCATTTGTAGAACTGGAGCGACCAGCTGCTCCTGCAACAGCTGCAACCTCAGTGGATTCATGGAGCTCAGAAGAAAGGCTCTGCGGTTTGTTTTGGAATGAGGTGATTTCAGAAGAGGCAGAGGCGCCAGTGTTGCTACCTGCTGAAAGGGGATGCTGAGCACGTGAAGCGCTGCCTTTGTTGTTTGGTAAAATATCGAGTCCCATCATCACTTCCTCCAGAAGACGATCGATCTGCTCAGGCTGCTCCTCGTGAGGTGGTGGGGCTGGGACAGGAAGACAGGATGGTGGAGAGGAGGCTGCAGGCGATGGCAGGTGGGGAGATGGAGAAGCCTGGAAGGAGTGGCTGGAGGTAGATAGAGTATGTGCATTGGTAAACTGCATAGGTGTGGGAAAACAGGAAGCCGATGTTGCTGTTTTGCCTCTGGACCTTCGTGGCCTCCGCACAGGAAGACTGCCCTGCAAACAAGGACAGGTCACAATGTTTGAAAGAAGCAGCAAATGTAACATCCTGCTTTAAATCTGAATCCTCATTTTTGGGTGTAAAAACCCTCAAAGGTTTCGTTTTGAGCTCCCAGACCCTATAATTTTATTTAATTACAGCTTTTGACACTCTATAGATGCCACAAACAGGACACTCATTCGCTTACCTGTTCAAACTGTTGCCCCGTATTTTTCCTTCCACGCTGAGTGGTGCTTCCTCCGATCTCACCAGACGGCAGCACATCTTCAACTTGGCTTAATGCCCACGCTATGCCACGCCCTCTTCTCCTCTCACAGCGTCCACCCTTTTTCACAACCTCTCTGGTCTGCAGGCACAGCTTCCTCCCAGCAGCTCCGCCTCCCTGACCCGTCCTGGGCGTCCTCATGCCCCACCTGAGCAAGAACAACTTCTGCAACCTGCTCACCCCCACCTCCTGCACCATTTGAGTTAATCCTCCCCGACCACGCCCTCTCCCTCCTGCTCGTGGTCTCCCACGCTTCTTCTCGCCCGTCTCGGCTCTCCTGGCACCTCCGACCCCGGACCTTCGCCTGTGGCCTGCTCTCCCCCTGCGGGGCTCCTCCTCATTGTCAGGGTTCAGAAAGTAGCTGATGAATCCTGGGATGTTGCCTTGAAACTGTTTAAACTGCTCTTCCTCCCATTCTTCCACCACTGTGACATCTTGGTCAGCCCATCCGCTCTGGGGGTCGGCATTACAGATGGTTGTCTGGCTCATAAAATGAGGGAGGGATGGGGGGGCAGATGTGTACGGCTGGGTCACAACAGCAACAGGTGTGCTTTCAGCTTCAGGTATAGAACCTAAGGGAGCAGAGGATATCTGAGGTGTTAGTTCATTTGGAGGGTAGAGGACAGACACAGGGCAAATCTGAGGGGGAACAAGTAGGGGGTCTGAGTGCTGTATACTCTGCAGAGCACTCATATCGATGGTCTCAAACGATACTGCTGGGTGAGCAGGTGGAGCTGTGTTTATCTGCAGCTCGTCTGTTTGAGTGCACACATCCTTCCCGCCATTTGACATCATCTCTTTCCAAAGAAAAGTGCTCCCATCCCTCACCTCTCTCCTCCACCTGCTTGGTCTCTCCTCACTCTCAAACATCAGAGGCTCCGTCTGCACTCCTATTTCGGCGCACTGCCCGACCCCATCCCTGCTCTTACACTCCCTTTTCGTCACCTCCACCAGCCCGTGGATGCCCAGGTTGGCCGCAGCAGAAATAGCCTGTTGCTTCTCCCTCTCACCCTCCCCAGCCATCTCTCCAGAGTATAGAAGCCTGACCAAGTGGAGCAAGGTGCAGGCACCCAGAGCCCGAAACTCCAAGAGGCGACTCTGCCCCGCAGCGGGAGTCGGTGTGGAGGACAGAGCGGAGGAGATGTGGGGGCTGATAGCTGACAGAATACAGCTGTGTGCGGGTATAGACACCCCTGCAAGACAGGGAGAAATGACAAAAACAAAAACTTTAAAAGCAAAACTAACACATGCAAAATTTTGTTTTGGGTTTTTTGTGTATGTGTGTCTCATACCTTCTGCCTTAAGCAGAGTGTCACAGAACTGGCTGCACTGCTGTTGTCTCTGCAGCTCAGTGAGGAGGAGGGTATCAAACCCTGGTTTTTGGTAGCACCACATTTCCCCATCCACTTCAGAAGGGGAGCAGAGAGGAGTGGAAACGGAAGGTGACATGTGTGTGGAGTGTGAAGCAAATATCCCTGCTCACCTGGACATTAGCACAATAAATGCTTCGATATTGTGGACAAAAACACACTTTTTGAGTTTGAAATTTTTGCACATTAAAACAGAGATTTTTGAGGTCGAGCTTTCTTTCTCCTTTATCAGCAGCTTTATAGTTTCTTATTATGTATAGTGTGGATTAATGGGCAATCTTAAATATTTCTTGCAGCAATAAATAGCCTTTGAGCACATTTAAACTCGAGTCATGTGGGGCCAGCTCAAAGCCCGCGCGCTGGTTAGTATCAGAGGACTAGCTAGCAGTGAACTCCAAACAGACTACACAGAGAAAAGAGTTGTACTAGCTTAGTTAACATGTTACAGACCGCTAAACGTCTGTTCTAACATCACCTTCCAGCATATCTGGCCTGTTTTAACCACGCTCTCCCGGCTTGCTAATTAAAGCTGCTGTTAAAGTCGGCCATGTGACAGACACCTGGTTTACTCACCGTCTGCGGGCCTGAAAACTCTCTACAGATCCACTATCGAGGCACAAAATAAAACCGTTTCTTTTTTAAAAAAATAAATGTACTTCACAAAATATATTTAACGGACAGCATTTTATTGGGCTGTTTTTTGTCCGATTTTAGTGGGGTCAGCCGCAGGTCAACGTTGTCATCAGAGGAAACGGTGCAGTCTTCCGCTTCGCCGCTAGGGGGCGGCAGCGTCACCGCACAGACGCCACGGCCACCCCCCAAGGAAAGAAAAAACAGCCGGCCAAAGATACACAAACACATTACAAAGAGAGAGCATTCACTGCTGGCACCTCCGTCTTCGTCAAATGGCACCAGAAACTAGTGGAAGAGTATGCGAT
>NW_005187409.1:6572304-6575401 GCF_000239375.1 Pundamilia nyererei | reverse complement strand
GATAGATAGATAGATAGATAGATAGATAGATAGATAGATAGATAGATAGATAGATAGATAGATAGATAGATAGATAGATAGATAGATAGATAGATAGTATTTTCTTTTCATTTCACAGTTAAATTAGATTGTATTATAGTTTAATTCGTTGAGTTAACTGCTTTATTATTAGTATTGGTATTATTATCATATTTATATGCGTTTTGTAATATTCTGTTTGTGTTTTTAGCACACTTTTTTGCAGTAATAATAATAATAATAATAATAATAATAATAATAATAATAATAATAATAACAACACAATTCCACCACAGCTGATTGCACTCTTTAACACATGGATTTGTTCAGTTGTTATTACATTACATGACATTTTAAAATGGCACAGACACATAACAGTTAAAAGTTACCACTCAACTTTTTCACCATCTAATGTGAGATAAACAATTTTTATGAGGGACCTTGGCTAGTATGCATATCAATATAAAATGATTTTTATCCACCAGTAGGTTTTGAAGTAGGATGTAATCCTACATCTTTTGCTCTCTAAGCATATATTTATATATAGTGATAGCAATGAGTAATGAGCACAAGAGATGCATTTATAGGGGAAACACTCGGGGAGGGAATCATGAATATTTTCTACTTATGAACAGAGGAGCTGGATTTTAGTGGTGAGAGGTAGAAAAGTACATTAACTCCACTGGAAGGTTAAAGGATAGATTCATATTTTTTCAAGTCTATAAAGCATTTTCAGCTGTGAAATGCTGAAGGTGACGGGGGACAAAATGTACACCTTTTACTTTGTCTAAAAAAAATAAACTCTGCCGTTAAGATGAGGTCAAAATGAGGCTTCAGAAGCCTGAGTTAGACAATACAAGCTGGTTTTGTTCAAACGTTACATTCTTTAGAGTAATAAATTCCCTCTAAGTGCTTCCTGGACAGTGTTTGCGTAGAGCTGGGGTAGTAACACAAATCAGGAAAAAGGAGACTACAGGACTGCGATGCTGGAACATCACTGTTTGACTTTTCCACCTCGGACGACTGACACTTTATTTAACGTACAGGAAAAGCACATTTGCTGTTCAGTGCAGAGAGAAAACCAGGCCAAGCATTTAAAATCATAAGTGCTTCACTCTACAGATCGCACAGACACATTTTCTGCTTTAAAAAAATGTATAAAACTGGTAGTGATTTATACATTTTGAGCGCCATGCAAGAACCTTCAGTGCAAATAACAAAATCTTCCAAAAGTTGTAAAAAATAATTGCAGTTTCACTTTTATTTGTTTCATAAGAGAAACAAAAGCTGGAGCACACTGAATATTTAAATGGATTTTAAAGAAACCTGATTCAGCTGCTGAAATAAAAATTTCATCCATTATATTTTATTTTAAGAGGGACAGAGGACCGGCAGGGAAATGTCTCCCACTCAAATATTAGTATGTGCTCTTTTAATCCAAGAGCAGCGTGTGGTCCCCCTGGAGTCCTTCTTTTCTACATTCCAGTTCACGTTGTGCCGTTGTCTCTGTGCACGTCAACATGGACTTCCTCAAATGACGAGGGGGTGATCAGACCAAGAAGCTCGGTAGAGGACGTTGTGTCCACTCGTGGTGGAGTCGGTCGCGGCCAGCGCTCATTAAACTTGACAAAGAAGAGCGGGTCTTTGAAGGGCCCCCCGTAGATGATGGCTTGCATCAGGTAGACGAGAGCTACCACCATGGAACTGATGAGAAAGAAGGGGATGAAGGGCCTCAGGTGGTGCCACGCTACCCTGATCCCATATCCCAGGCCGCCGAGCCCGCTCTGCCCACCAGTGTGGGTGGTGTGGCGGGAGGAATCTGGGTCTGGAGTATGTTCAGGGGACTCGTTATCCGAGTTCGAAGTGGATGGACCAGGGACGCTGAGTGTATCCATGAGCCAAATCAAAGCTGGTCCGTTGCTCTATCTGTTTGTATGGTCACGCATAGTCCTCCACAGATCACCTCTAGGGAGTATAAGGAAGGAAGCGTAAAGCCACACATAAAATCCCAGTGGTGTGGTGTCCCTGTGATGAATCCAGCTCTACATTCCTCTCTCGATCACGTACAGTGTTCCCTTGGTCCTCCCAGCGGGTTTTTTCCCCCCTCCGATATGGTGTGCAGGAGTTAAATGCTGGTGCTTCTATCTGAGCGTTAGTGAGGAAACGAGGAACAGCGGAGGAGCCCTAAATAGAAATGACACCGAATGATAGGACACCATGAAGGAGAGGGGGAGAATCTGCTGCGTTTGGTGGTCTCAGGTTTAAAGAGCGGTGTGTGTGTGTGTCTGCACCAGCTGCACAGGTTGCAAGCATTACACACACGCAGTGAGTAACCCAGACAGGCGCACATCTGAGTCAGATAGCTGCTTGCAACAGCTGTGCAGTTAATTACAGCTCTAATATTAAAGCTGTAAGCAAGGAGTTCAGCTATAAATGTTGCTATAAGATTACCTTCATAAACTGGAAATTCTGTGAGATATTTACATGCCGGTTATATTGCCTTTCCTATCATGAATGAGGAGCCTGCTAATTTTGGCAAGGGAACTTCACAGGGCTCCGTGTCGAAAGGATAGATTTACTATTTCTTTCTCCCTCCTCAGTATGTCTCAAAGCAGCACTCACATGTCCACATATACATTTCAGGACTCATTTGTCACTGTGATTCTTTCCTTGTAGCTTTATAGCTGTGAGCAAAGTCTAAAACCTTTGTAGCAGAAGATTTCTTTCATGATTTCTCCTTTGCAGCTGAGTGAGTAAATAAAAAGAATAAATCAATATGTATATAATAATTGAAGAGAAATGACTGTTGCTGCCCATCAATCTGGGAAGGCTCATCAGGTCATTTCCAAACAATTTAATAATTTATTCACAAGTGAGAAACACTAAAGAAAGCTGCCAATCCTCCCAGGAGCGGACGTCCCACGAGACTTAACTCAAGATCAGACCTTGCAGTGCTCTGAGAAACTGCAATAAAGCCCATCAAGAGCTACATCTTAAACTTCACAGGTCTCAGCATTTTAAATGTTAAAGCGATCCAAAGTATTCTAGAGTCAAATGTGAGTCTGCCTGTGCAGCAACT
>NW_005187409.1:6558033-6570908 GCF_000239375.1 Pundamilia nyererei | reverse complement strand
TTTCGAGCCTATACAGCTTGGAGTAAGACAACATGCATGAAGAGGATGATGTGGACAAAATACTCATTTGCCTAATAATTCTGCACTCCCTGTATAGCTTGGCACAAGTTGACCAAGCACAGCAGCAAATCTACAACAGAATGGCTGAAAAGTAAAGAATCGAGTTGTTGCAACAGCCCAGTAAAAGTCCAAACCTCAGCCTGACTGAAATGCTGTGGTGGGACCTTGAAAGAGCCGTGCATAAACGAACGCCTGCAAACCTCAATGAACTGAAGCAATGCTGTAAAGAAGAGCGGGCCAAAATTCTGTTACAGTGACGTGAGAGATAGATGAAGTCATACAGAAAACTACTTACTGCTGCTAAAGGTGGTTCTACGAGCTACTGAATCATGGAGCATGCTTAGGTTTTCACACACTGCTTCTGCAGTTTAGCTTCATTTTTGTTCAATTTCAGCAGTGATGGCTGTTTCTAGCTAATGTCAAGACCTGTTAAAGAAGATAAGTAGAAGTGAAAGAGGTTTTGCTTTATTTATTTTTTTAACCAAAATTCTCAATTTGCACATCAATCTGTCTTATACATTTCAGGATAAGGGGGCATTGGAGTCTAGCTCAGCTGCCCTTGGCTAATAGGCAGGATGCACTCTGAACAGGTTGCCAGTCTATTGTGGGGCTTTATACCTTTTACACGCTTAAAAACTCAAATCAGGCCTAGTTCTCAAAACTTAAAATACATGTAGGCGTTTTTGGCACATCTCTCATTAATCATTAATCTGTAGTTTCCCAAGTAAACAGGACTCTGTGGCTTTTAAAAGTGAAAATGACTGCTTAAGATTGAGAGATGAAAGCAGGAGTATTATGTGTATGCTGGTGTGATTCAAACTGTTACAACTAAAAGTAAAGAGATTCAAGAATGAATAAATTGTTTAGTAGCTACTACAAAAAGCATGTGAACCTCCACACTATAGAATAAACTCCCTCACGGTGCTAAAACACCACTAACATGCCCTCACTGGCTGTCTTCCTGCACCTTGTGTATTCAATTTAAGGTTAATTTTATATTCCAAGCAGACGCATGCACATCATAGCTTAACTAATATCAAACTTTCACACCGACATCTGCTCATAGCCCTCGTGATCCAGCAGCTGCTTCTCAACCAGCCCACGATGCATTTCAGATGCGCTGCATACTTGAAACACCTAAACACTTTCGTATTCACAGACAACCAACTGTGTATCTTTGACATGTTTGGAAGCAAACACACACCTTCAGGACACTACCCTCCTGTCAACATGCTGCTCTGTGTGTAACCAGAGACAAACAGCAAAGCCGAGAACGTCAACGCTCGCCCGGCCTCCAGCTTTACTGTGGCGCTTGAAAGTTAGCTGGCTTTAATAAGGCTTGAGCACAAGGCGTGAGCAGTTTGAGGTCTTAAGTTAGGAGATTAACGTGTTTGTCTCTTAAATAAAAAGCATTTCCCAACTGAAAGCACTACTAATTCGATCTAAAGATGTGAGGGAGTGAATATCAAACACACCAACTAGTAGCATTTGCCTTTACAAGAGTGAGGGGATGAAATTACACAGATGCATTTCCCCTCTTTAATTAGATATGTTTATCCACACGATACAGGAGTCCTTCCTCACATCAGCACACAGCCACATCAAGCACACGTTACCAAAGCTTGTCTAGGAAAAGATCTTTATTTATAAAAAACAACCAGTTACATACGTCACTGAAAAAAGAAAAAACGAAAGCAACTTCTCAGAGCCAAGGCAGGTAATGAATGGTACATCATAATTTTACATGGATAGGCAACAGTACAAATATACTATGTGTGTGAAGAGTAAAAAACAAAAACAAAAAGATGATTGGTCTCTTTTGCCTTGAAAACAACTCTGATGTAAAAGTGGAATTATAAAGTAGAACAAATTGCATAATGCTCTCATCCACCACTCCCATACATATAAACCTCCAGAAAATAAAAAGAAACAGACGCACAAAGAAATACAAAAAAAACAAACCCAAAACAAAATGTGCCTTCTGCCAGCCTCCCAGTTTAAATTACACCTGTATCTCTCCCAACCTGTTAAAACTCGAGTCTCCTCTGAGTACAGAAGCCTCCCAAATGTTTTAATACAGACAAGCATGTATAAAAAACAGCTACAGAATTTTATATTTAAATTTCTTCCAAAAAGTCACTTCAGCTGGTCCAGAAGAAAAAAAAAAGAAAAAGAAAAGATGAACAGGCAGGTGTACAGGAATGGTTAAGGGCCTTCTGAAGCTGTATGTCGAAATATTTTAGTGGCTTAGTAGTGTTTGTTCACAGCTTCATCTCAGTACCAGGTCTGAAGTGTTGGCTGGTTTAGTTGGCTAAACCCAAACAGGAAAATCCAAAATAAAGCAGCTGAAATTCTCCTAAATGTTCCATGTGGGGAGGGACAAAAGGGAACAAAATAAGAACGGCTTCATCACAGGAAGAGGAGCACACAATAAAAAAAAACAAACAAACAAAAAAAGCATAACTGATGGAAAAACATGTGGTGTCATCTGGATCAACACACAATCATTCAAAAGGTCCATATTCATTTTCCACGTGCACACACACACCCACAGGTTTACTGTATGATAAATATACACACACCTGCCCTTTCTTGTCATCCCAACTGAGAGAAAATAACTCTAGACAGGAAAATAACTCCTATATAAACATTCTCAATCTACAGGGCGGGCTGTCGGTGTGTCCCAACCTCCCATTAATTAAATTAATGAGCCAAAACTACTGCAGTCACCCCCCTTTTCTTTTTATATACAGTATATACCCTACTTAAATGTCTAAATACAAACTTATCAGGGCCAACGTCAGGTGGCTGTAACATGACAATAAAATTGCCAAGAGGAAAAAAAAGAAAAAAAAAAAGTTAACAGCATGATAAAAAAAAAAAAAAGCAAGCCAGAGGACAACACCAGAATCAAATGATTGTCAACAAAGGTGATTGCCTTTACAGAATAATTATAAGTTATAAACGGAATACATTTCTGCTGCTACAACTGAATTTGCACGTGTGTGTTGCTTGAAAGTCTTTGCCTGCAACACAACCACTTTCTTTGGATGCCAACCCCCCCGCCCCCATGTTTTGATCCCATTTGTGTGGTGATAAGAGAGAGAAACGGGGAAAGGAAGAGGTGAGGAGAGGGAGAGTCTGGATCTTCTCTCCTCAGTAGCAGTGGTAGGGCAGGGACGGCCCAGTCTGGGTGATGCAAACTATCAGTTTTTCTGGAGGAAGAGACGAAAACACAATGATTAAAACAAAAACAAAAAAACACAAGTACAAAAGATATGTGGCTGATTTAGACATCAAACAAGGAGGCAACACAAAGACTTGTGTGGTATAAGTATGGCAATCTACACACTAGTGTTGTCACAGTAAACGACCTTTCAACAGGAGGCTACTATAATTACTGCTTTAGTTTAGTTAAATTAGATTCTAGTTCCTGGCCTGCTGCCCTGCACGTAAAACTATTCCATAATAAACTGAAGTCTGTGCTGAAGTGACCGGGCTGTTCTGTGTGTGATTTGTTACGCGTCTTAACTGCCAAACATGTTTATTTAAAACCCTCACCGTTCTGGTCATACAGTCAGGAACATTTTACAAAGTAATCCAAACAAAGCTGTTAAGAAATAGCACTTTTTGCCACTACTTTCCTCACAAACTCAAAGAAATCAATGAAACCCATTTCTATTCTTGGGTGTCTGTTATTGTAGTAGCCGACACAACCACAAGAGTGTGCTCTCACACACACAAATAACAACCCACAACAGTGGATCTCTGAAAAACCAGACAAATATTTCACAACATGACAAAAGCATTAACACTTCCCGACATTCTTAAATCCACTCCAGCAGCTGATTGTAAAGGACTTTGAGGGGGACTAAGATTAGTGTAGCTGTCACAGCAAAACTGCTTTGGGAAGCATCAATTTCATCAGAATCGTTTTGATTTTCATGTGCCATTTCTTGCCAAGAACAACAAATGTGACCAGTAACTTTTTTGCATGGCATTTAACAAAATAAATGCACGCATAAGGCACAAAATGGGCCCGAAGTTTCATGCCATTTGTACCAAACAGTCCCATGAGATCATGTACAGCAAACGGGTAGAAAACTGACACAGAACTTTGGTTTTGTATTAAAAGTAAGTAACTTTTAAAACTGTGGTATTGTGACAACACTAATGCATAGACAGTTATTATTCTGAGGATCTAAATGTTATTATTTAATGATCAGCCCGGGGTTCGGATTTACAATGACAGAGGACAATGCACAAGGAACACCTAGCAGCATACTATACCAGCATGAATACACAACACATCAGGGTATCTCATATTTAAGCATCAGTACGACGACACCTCTGCCTGTTTTAGTTCACAATCAGACTTGGACCAGGTTTCACTCAGGTTTTCAGTTATTAGAGACAAAAAGGAGTTCATAAAGTTCATGCAGGAATAGAGGTCAGTTGGACATACCATGCTGTTACATGCAGAGGGGGGTAGAGGGGATGGGGGAGGGCTAACCATCGTAGGAGTCCAATAGAGGCAGGGAGCCCTTTCTGCCCCCATACACCCCTCGCTGAGAAAGGAGCCGAGAAAGACAGAAAGAAGGCGGACAGGAAATGAGTGTGAGAAAATATGTGTCAATAATCGTGAGGTTTTAAAAGGTTACAATCAGGAAATATTCAGAGCTGTGCAGGAGGTTAGGGATTAGTGTCATTAAGCCAGCAATCCAACATGTTAACAGTGACTTGAAGTACCGGTAAAGTGTCTGTGGTCTCATCCAGAGTGTGTCTCCTTTCTTTCTGGTCCAGTGTAGAGTAGGCCTCTGAAGGAAGATGAAAACAGGTTAAAATTTGCTAAAGATTTAATCTTGAGGCGGAACAAAAACCCCCAAAAACAAAAGAAATCTAAAAGAAATCTACTAACCAGGGCCAATGTCATTCAGGGGAATCATGTCCCTCTTTTCCCCTGACACAAAGAAAAACAATTCATGAGTTAAGCTGCAAAACTCTTCATAAATAACCCTCCTGCAAAATTTAATGTAAATACTTTCTCTGCTCACCTCTGTCCAGGAGGGGTGTAGTGCTGTCTTCATAGGTGCCGTTAGCTCGAGTGTTCGGGCCGTTAGTGGTAGTGGTGCCTGGGTTAATGTTAACCATGAAGTCCGTTTTCTTCCAGCCGTCTTTCTCAAGAGGTCGGCGCAGTTCCTTGTGAGCCCAGACGAGCTGCAGGACCTGGCTCGCCCCCCGCACTTCGCGATCAGAGCGCTTGCTGAAAGATAACCAGAGATAAGGGTTTGAGCTGTTATCATCTCTGATGAGTTTTCTGTTATCTCACTCACTCACACACACACACACGTTAGAAAACAGCTGCTTTTATACCAAAAAAAAAAAACAAAAAAAAAACCCACATACACAGAGCACCTTTTCTACACTCAGAGAACACTTACCCATCTTTGTTGATTAGCACCAGGCTCTCGATGCCTCGTTTCTCTCGAAGGACCTTTGCTGGCTCCAATCTGTTGCCTAGCACCTCACTGAGCGTGCTCAGTACAGACACAACTGTCTCCTCGGATAGATTACGCCCAGACTGATTCTGGGCTCCAGGCAGGTTGGCCACAAGGTGAGGCACTGCATGCAAACCTGCAAGAGAAACTCTTACTCTTAACCCAAGTGCAATGAATGTTTAGAAAAAAAAAAAAATGACACAGATGCTAAGATAATAGATAACAGCTAAGAAGAAACAATCTTACCTAGCAGTTCACAGTTTCGGTTGTCAATGGCAAGATTCCTCAAAGCTCCAGACATTGCACGGACCACACGATCATTGCCATGAGCCAGCAGTTCTGCCATCATGGGGAGTCCCTGCTCATGACGCACCTTTGCCCTGATATACCGACCATACTGTATGAAAAGCACAAAGAACAGATCAACTTTAGTTGTCATCTAATAACATAAAAACAAAGACAGACCCAACTATTCAGGGTTCATGCACTTTTAAAGTTCAAAATTAAACATTAGCCTTTTATAGCAGAGAGCCAGCTCTGAATCACTGATAAGAAATGATACTAACAGTCCACCGGCCAGCACACAGGTTCTGGATGGCGCCGGCAGCAGCCTCGAGCACTGATGGGTTCTGGCTCTCTTTGAGCAGTGACGTGTAAACACGAACCACTTCAGGCTGGAACAAAAGCTCATAACCTAAAGTTGGCAGAGAGAGAGATGTATGCTTTTATATGAACACAAGCTCCCTGATCAACTATAAATCATCTGAAAGAGAAGCAGACACACAAACAGTACCTCTGGCAGGTGTCGTTCTCTTTGGAATATCAACCATATCTGCACTTCCATCATCTACATCCTTCTTTCCTGCAGAAAAAAATAAAATAAACAGCAGATAAGACAGATATAGTGATGTTGGGAGGGGGGGGGTATAACCATTTTCATATTCTCAGTCTTGTTATCTGGTCCAACATGCAACCAGTGGAACAAGCACCATCAGCATGCAATGCTATGTGTGATCATGCCTGTGGAATGCGTGTAAATTCAACGTTATTTCTCCAGGTGTTTCAATATGCATTAGTAAAATAATGTGATGAGAGGGATGGACAGCTTCGCAGGTTCGTGAGAACACCAAACGCAAACTCTTACCTTTGGAAAACCACTCATCTAAACAGAGCACAGAGAGGAAGAAGTGAAATAGGGTGGGAAGAAATAAGGAGGGAGAAAAGGAAAGGGGGGAAACAGTAGAGTGTGAAAAACAGGGAAAGGGTCTTCTGCCACCAAAAAAGCTCAACCCCACCAGTAACTGCCACTCACTCAACCACAAATCTGACACAATGTAGCTGTAAAACACCAACCTTTGCCTTTTCTAGAGCCAAAGCAGCCGCCCTTACTGGCTGGAGCTGGGCCCTGGTTGACAGGTATGGCCTCTGCGTATTGTTCAGAGCCGGGGATTTCACGGTGAACCTGATAGGACAGATTCCTCAGAAGGCAGACGCAGTTCTCCACCAGCTATAGGAAGAAGGGGTGAATGGAGACAAAAGGCTCAAACTCCAATTTTTATTTATTCATTTATTTATTTTTTTAAATCGCACAACTGTCTTGCGAAAAAAGGGACAGTTATAAGTGAATTTTTAACCTTATTGTCCACATCTTTGCAGTTGATCTGTGACTGGACCATGTACATAAGTGAATCCACCAGCCCCGTGCATTCCCTCAGCTTTCGCCTGGCCTCGCTGCGTTCTGAACTCACATTCCTGAAGTAAAGGGAGAGAAGTTAAGCACATAATTGCATGTTTTCTCCTTAAAATAAGCTTCCTTTTCTCCTTCTTCAACTTCCTCTGCTTTGCATCCATTGATCTCTTGCATACCTAAGGCAGCCAGCAGTGTTGGTCAAGGCGGTCTGCCACTCCATATGGCGTGGTTTGCAGCTTTCTTCTCCTCCTCCGCTGTTCCCTCTCTCCCAGCCTGAGTGTGGAACAATCACCTCGTCAACTAGGGCATGCAGGGCGTGGTCCACAATCTCCATCTTAACCGAATCGTGGGATGAAAGGTTCCACAAGGTGCCTGGGATAATATAGAATGAAATAAAGAGACAGTTGAGCCTTTAAAATAAGAAAATATAACCACCACACAAATCTTCCAAATAGTAGTAACATTTAAGAGCCACATATATCAAAAAACAAAAAGTATTTTACATAACAGTGATACCTGTGATAGTGTCTGTGAGATCCTGGTTGTGCGTTTTCCTCAGTAATCTGACCAGAGCAGGTACGCCATCGCAGTTCTTGATGGCGATTTTGTTGTCTTGGTCTCGTCCATATGAAATATTCTTCAGAGCCCCGCAGGCTGAGTGATGCACATCCTTACTAGGATGGTCCAGCATCGACACCAAAGCTGGGATGCCCTTTAGGCGGCGCACCTCTGATTTAACCTACAAACATGATTAGATACTTCCTTTAAAAAAAGAAATTAGCAGAAGAAACACTACAACTCAGCATACAAAGAGAGAACTACCAGAAACACAATTGCAGAGTTTGCTTTACCTTGTCATTTTTGAATGTGAGGTGCTGGAGGAAGGCAGCAGCGTTGGTCTTGACAGGGTCCAGGCGGTAATTCAACATGGCGATAACCTCCGGAAGCTCTGGCTGTCTCCACGAAGTAGGAGGTTTTCTCAATGTGCTGTCCAGAGAAGCCATGCTTCCTCTCTCCATTGTCATCGGGACGGCCCAGGCGTATGGCTCAACGCTGCCTATGTCACTGTCCAAAGTGTCCTCGCAGCTCCTGTAAAAGTGGACGGAAGCATTTATCAAGAGTGTTTATTTATCAAATAAACTATGTAATGTTGTGAATTGACTTAGTGCAGAACAGTACGTTTTTATTTTACCTCAGTCTTCGTCTATCAATACCCCCAGGCCCCGGTCCCAGGCGTGGCATGGTACCATAGCCTCCAGGGTGCATGGGTGGAGGCCCCATTCCATATTCATCATATCCCATGCTACGTTGATCATCCTCCAAACCATAGTGACCGTGCCCATACCGCATCTCCATCGCAGAGCCCATGGCCCTCATTCCCCGACCCACCTGGGGCTGTGCTGCGTACGGGTCGAGCTGCTGGCGGCTCGGAGCCCGGTAGCCAGAGTCCAGAGTCCTGTAGCCATCCATTGGCCTGAGTAAAGATGGCAGTTATGAAAGTGATGAGTCGGGTTAGCTTAATCCTTTCTTTTCCAAAGAAAAGACAGTGTTAGATTGACAGAGATAGCAGGATAGGTGCTGCTAATGTGGAAAAGATCGACACGTGTTATCTGATGTCACATCTCGGCTTCTGCCTGACACTTCATGGTCTGTGGACAAATGCGGAACAGATGTTTATAGACTGGCTATATGTTCCCATCATGTTATTATGGTGTTAAGTTCAAGGCCTGTCAACTATAAATTCTGCTCATGTCAGTTTCACACATGACTGAATGATTATTTAGAATATGCACTACAAAAAAAGCATGCTTAAAAAAAAAAAAAAAAAAAGGGGGAATTATATTTAGCTTTGAATTATTGAGTGTGGAAAAACATGTCTATTAGTATTAACAAGGGCTAAAAAGTTAAATAATTAATGAGGCAAAATAGGAAGTTATTCCCCTGTATGCAATGATGGAAACTTCCGTTACACTGTGGCTTGTAAAGACGTGTATGCTTGAATGTAGGGCAAAGCAGTCACCATTAAACGTCAAGACACTGTCTAGAAGCATCAATCACCTGTAGCGATCATCCATGTGTGAACCCCTGCTCAGACTAGCGTAAGCCTCTGATGGCAGACCTCCGCGATAGTCATCGTAACCACCCACAGGACCATAGTGGTAGTTTCTGGGTACTGTAGCAGTGGGGTAGTCCATTCCACCAGGCTGCCTGTAAGGACGGTCCAATGTGGCGCTGTAGACGCCCATACCAGGCACTGACAAGCCCCCATCGATGGACAATGACTCAGTAGGTAGGACTGTGCGCGATATCGGTTTCTTCATCTGTGGCATAGTGAGATCAGTCCAGTGTTTTAAAATGTTCATGGCTAAATTAAAATTTAATAACGTCTGATATCATCGGTGAAAATGAAGCATGCGCTAGATTAACATACCCCATTGTCCATCCGCCGCGTGGTTCCTTCTTCGGAAAAGACTGAATGCACTTCCTGAGATTCATCCTCTGGCGTGTAGCTCTCATCTAGAGCGCCATGTGCAGGGTCCACCATCCTGTACTGTAGCAAAGACACCACACGTGTAAATATTTAAGCATAGATAAAAGAACATTATTTTTAAATGTGCTTAACTTTGTACAATCACATACCTGTGTGCCGTTTATATATGCGTCTGTCAGCTTCAGTCGTTCTATGTCTGCATCCCCTAAACGCCCGTTCTGGGATAAAAGAGGAAAACATGACTGTGAAATACACAGGAAAAAAAAAAAAAATAAATAAAATTAAATATACTATTACACTGAAACAATATACAAGATTGAGGGTAAAGGCACAGTTCCCAGTAGTCTGTGCTGTCTACTTTTAACCACTCAGATGATATTACTGCTGCTGAAGCACATTCAGTGCTGACCAAACCGTCCCTGCATGTTTATGGTCTGTGAATCACTGCCAGACACGAAGGAGGACATTTTGGAATGCAGCCAGTCATCCTCACACCTCGTTTCCTCCTGCACTAAACTCTTATATAATCAAAGGCTGTCACAGTGTACGACTTGGGACACTTTCTTTCTAAACCACAGTAACACTCTAGCAATGCAACTACCTCGGTTAGTGGCAATCACATGCAAGCGCAACACAACTGAGCTATTTTGGAAGCGTTTATCAGCAGCTGTTTAGCGTTTCGACACTCAGTTTCAGTATTACTGATACTGCCGACCAGAAAAATATTTAAAGACCTTTTACAATTTCTTCCACTTTGTTGCAATGCTACTGCGGTTTATTGTGTGCCCACAAGGAAGCAGGGCTGTGTTTTTGTTTTTTTTAAAAGCGATATGAAGATTGGAAGAGCAGACTGTGCATACACCGTAAAGGAAGCACAAACTTCCTCTAGAGCTGGTCCTTCCTTTAATACCATCTGATTTACAAACAACTCTGGTATGCATTTGAACCCATAATCGCAGAACAGATACTGTGTGCCTTTATCATAAAGCATTGACAGCTATCACAAAGTTTTTGTAGCCTTCAGGCTTTCAAGGATTTTCATAAGACAAAACATGAGATCTAATCAATGTCAGCACGCCCTGAAAAAGGAAGGAAAACATTTAAGAACTGCTCACAAAAGTGTGCCAACTTTTCTCCTCTACTGTAAAAGTGTGACTTGATCAAACAAACAAAAAACAGGTCCATTATTTTCTAACTGCTCAAACTTGCTACTGTGATAGTTAAGCGCTATGGTAAAGAAAAATGGCACATGATAACAGTGGGACCACATAAATTATTAGTCTGGAAAACAAAACAAGTGGGAGTCACAGCTAAACCTCTAAAAAGCTTTAAATAAATGTAAGAAAATACCTACTTATAATAGTCCCTCTTTTTTTAATTTATTTGAAAAAGAAAATGTAACGTCTTATAACATCTGCACAAAATCCATTATTGTCATTTAGCAAATCTGCTAAATGACAACAAAATAAGTGCTCTCAGTTGTCAGATATAAGGACATATTGACAGCATCAGAGATAAAATGTGTCAGTTAATGGCCAAATGGTCAAAATGTATCCACTGTCATTTTGAAAAGCCATCCTAAGCCAACCTGTCAGCTTCCTGCCAAACCTGGAAGCTCTGTGGAGCAGCCATAACAATTTCTAACGTACAACACACAAATTTGCAAGTCTAATAGATACAACATGCAGCACCAACACACAGACAGTTAAGACTGATGCATACAGCAGAAATGAATATCGACTTTTAAACAGCCATTCATCTAGTAGAGTTTAAAACAAATGAACACTGAGGATGCGACATGATCACAAAAGAAAAGAATCTGATCTTAAAAAACAAAACAAAAACTTGAAGAAAACTTGTTTAGAGGACTATGCAACACATGCACAATGCTGTGAAGGGATAAGAAAATGACTGAAATTCCACAGCAGGGGAGAATGAAAAATGAATGTGAGTCAGAGTGCGTCCGGTGAGTGACACTGTAGGCATGCTGATAGGTTTTGAAGGCATGTAATGATAAATTTGCAGATGAGAGTTAACGAGTCAGACATATGTTATCAGAGTCCATAAAGAAAGATCTAAAAAAAAAAGTTTCAAGAATGACGCACAGAAACGCCCTTGCTGAGCACTGGATGGGAGGAGGTGGGACCAAGGAGATAGGGGATGAGTGATGGACGGATGAATGTCAAGAGACAAACGATGCATGAACTCACGCCAAGGGTTGGATGGAGGGAATAATGATCCATACAATCAAAGACGTAGAGGTGTTGAAATGACTCAAGATGGGAATATTTGGGTTCTTTGGGGAGTTACCTGTGTGTGAGGGAGGGGACGACCCAAGGTTGAGGGGCTAGTGGCGGGGAGGCCCACTCTCCTCCTCTCCTCCTCCAGCGCCCTGGTCAGCTGTTCAAACTGCACCTCCTGCTCCCTGACCGACTCCAGCAGAGCCGCTGCGCTCTCGCACTGCTCCATACACACTACACAGCCCCAAGGGGAGAGAAGGGGGCGTTACACACATGCATACAGCCCTAAAACAGGCTACAGCAGTGGGAGAGGGTGTATAACAAAAACACTCTCTCCAAACAGAGTACAGCGAGATCCAGCTGATGCATGATTTGAATGGGGAGGTGGTTATCCTCAGATCTTGCTTGGTAACTAAGACAGAGGTTTTTTAGAGAGCTACAGGATTTCACAAGAGTTCTCTTCATGATTTGGCTTCAGTGATGAAATTACAATGGTTAGCGTAAAGACACGCCTCCAACTGAACGTCAACCAGAGAACTTTCCCAATACACTAGAATTTTACAGGAAGAGACTTCCTGTCATGTCCATTTCATTCATCTCCCCCCCCAAATGTCACAACTATGAGCAATATTTCCCACATATTCACACGTCATCAACAGCAACAGACAAGGATTCTACACACACAGACAAAAAAATAAATAAAATTAGGTGTTTCTCTTGCACTCTGTCACATTTCCGAGCACTTTGTGACAAATACAAGACAGAGCAGTTGATTCATTTTCCTTGTCAGTCACATCCTATGGGGCTCAACTGAATGAGAGACTGCTTAGAAAACCAGTACCAGCGACTGGTCAGCCTGCAGGCAGAAAACTTTGTAACAGAGAACTTTTGCAAAA
>NW_005187409.1:6553872-6557905 GCF_000239375.1 Pundamilia nyererei | reverse complement strand
AAAAAAAAAAAAAAAAAAAAAAAAAAAAAAAACGTGAAATCCCAACTTCACTGGTAAACTGCAGCAGAGAGGAAGTGGTAGCAGAGGTTTATAGCACTTAACCATAAAAGTTTGTTAAATCATAAAATGTGGATATGTAGTATTTTATCACAACATTACATCAATGACTGCATGCAGTTTAAATACACCATCATTAAATAAACAAAGATATCCTCTAAATTTTGACACTGTCCGATACCACACAAGAAATAAGACGCCAAGAAAAGTTTTTAAAACATGTATTGGTATCTTTGTATCACAAGACATTTCATGGATAAAGTTTCAGATAAGAGCAGAGAAAAGCTAAATGCTGTCCTTGGATAAGTCACTCCCTCCACATTCAAGTAGAATAATTTCTGGTGATAAATAGAAAATCCTTTATATAAACAACCTTTACCCTTAGAGAATGAAGCTTTTTTTTTACCAAAACAGGAAGCTTAACACCACAACTTACAACCTTTAACCCCAAAGAGAGCTGCACACTTCTCCTTATGGGTTGACCACTAAAAATGCACCATCTGCCTTTAAACTGGGTTTACAGAAAATCCAAAATACACACCTTAACCTGTGGGCAGGGTTTTGGTAGAAGAGGTGAGAGATCACACCAAGGCCAGAAGTGGCGCTTTAGTTGTTCATGTGTGGAAAGTGACCCAACCACCGAGCCCCAGAAGCAGGTAGAAATGGACTGCAGAGAAAGAAAGGAGAGGTGGAGGAAAGAGGGCGAGAAGTGTTTTAGAGAAGACGCATCGGCTTGAAAAATCAGCAACACAGTGAGAATACCGTACAAGTGTGTCAACGGGGGTTGTTTGCTCGCTCTGTGGGGAGGAAGGCGCAGCAGGGAGACAGATATACAGTAGTTTCAGCCTTTGGACACACCCTGTATTTACTCAACATTTGGCCAGAATATGGAGGCTAGCTGGGGAAGTTGAACAACCTGCAGCTATTTCTAGGTTGGATAACATCGATTTTCAGCATAAAGAGCTTAAGCAAAAGCAGGTTTTAGAGATTCTAACATATGTTCTTCTTACTACCTCTTCTTTTTGCCCTTTTTTTTTTTAATCCAAGCTTTTCTCTCTAATCAGTTTTCACCCTACCTGTAGCTCCGAGCATTAATTCCCAAATCTCCTAACTGCCTTATATCCCCTCCCTCTATATCCTTTGTTATTGTACCTTAAAAAGAGACATTGTTATACCAGAGGCAAGCAACTGGATAGTGGAGACTCAGATCCTCTTATCTGGTGATACACCCTGTTCTGCAGCGGCCCAGCTCTTCATGAGGTGAATAAACCCGCTATTGCTACACACCTGCATGACCGGTTGGACGAGGTGGGGGGGTGACTAAATTTCAGTCACACTGTCTGGCGCACATGCACCAACGCAGCTGAAAGTTTGAACAAGAAACAGGGCCCTGCATTTACACTTCAGATAACAGGTGTAGAGCAAAGCACAAAGCAAGCATTGGGGCTCAAGATGTGATGATGAATGACTCGTCGTTTGACTTTCATGACCCAGCATGAGTTTATACAGAAAATAATTAAAAACAAAACTATTACCACACAGTAAGATCATTTTCTCAGTTTCATTTTACCTAGTAAACTGACAGCTGCAGTGCCTGTCTGTTCCTGTATGAATTTCAAAATAATGACTAACAAAGCACACGACATTTAAAAAAAACAAAAAAAAAAAAAAACATAAAATAAAATCCCAGAATGGGGTGTGTTCGGTATGGGAAAAGAGGGAGGGAAAGTGGGATGACCTGATGAGGAAACCAGGCGTGGCTTAAGTGTTTCCTAAGACAAAGGAATCCACGAGAACCAAAACCAGCATTTGCATGTGGGATAAGGCTGGCTGCCAGGAAGCGATATGATGTCACCTCATTGACTCACAGAGAGTCATAACCTCCTACCTGAGCAAATCACAAACTGCTGTCGTGTCACCCACATGCCTTTATATGGTCACAGCCCAGACAGGGTTGATTTCATCCTTTAGAGATTGAGATGAACAGACTTTTAAGAGCTGGAAACAAATAAAACAGATGGACTTGTAGGAAAGATGAGGGAATGAGAGGGTGAAGCTTGGGGGGGGTTGGGGGCGATAAGGAAAGGAGTGCTGAATCAAAGATAAAAGCTAATCTTGCATTCCTAGCATTGTCTCCTGCCAATTCAGCACAGCAGCCCACCCACTCATCCAGTGTGGAACAGGTTAAGGAGGACACTAGCTAATAATCACTCAGAGATCAGAGTTTACTGTGCTTTTGTGGCACTTCAAGGCAGGTTTACTGGTCACTGTGACCCAAACACAGCAAAATAAACTAATCAAGTCTCTAAAGCTGCTCTGTTTACATAGCTTTGTGATAAACTCGCATAGTCTCAATTCTTGGCTTGTTAAAATCATTAATATTATCATTACCTGTCTGTAGGCCATCTTATTGAACTAATGAGCACTAATGCCATTTGCACAAGATGAATTATAAACCATGATGGATATTTCTTGGCAGGCGAGAGTGTGTGTGTGTGTGTGTATATATATATATATATACACACTGTGTGTGAGCAAGTGTGTTATTGTGGTTTAACCACAGCCAGGAGGGAATTTGCAGCTGTCAGCCTGGGAGGCTGGAGGAACAATGAGAAGTTTGTGCAACTGAGAGCACAGGCGCAAGTGTGAAAAGGGTTTGGGAGCAAGAAAAAGATCATAGGACACATTTGACTGTGCACGCATCTGTGTTTATAATGTCACTCTTTACATGCGCATGGCTTCTGTCCTCCATCCGACTCTCTCTCTCACAGCTGTTAGTTTTGGCCTTGAAAGTCAGCGCAGAGTTTTGCTGAACAATGAAAACAATCAATGTCGTCCCACTGCCGCTCCCCTTTCCCCTCATAGCCACTTCCTGAGAAACAGGATGTTATGAATTCGACATCAGAGCTGAGGAGAGGTCCGCAATGGCGTCTTTGGCTCACTATAAATCCTCTACCCCAATAGAACCAGTTGTACACAAACCTTGAAAACCTACCTAAGGTACACTTTCATGAACCACCAGCTGATGGTTGTCTTCTTCCATCAACGGAGTGTTTTGCTGCGGCGAAAATCCCCCATGGTCAATATGTTGATCACACGACCACAAGGCACTTCCCACCCTGCCAATATTGTTCTCCATTTACTGGTTTCTGTTCTGCTTTTGTGAACTTTGGGAACCAATTTTTTATGAACCTGCATAGCCAAGTCATCGCAATTTATTTTAAAATAAGAAGTTACTAGAGCATTTTTTTTTTTTTTTAAATAGAAATCTGGGATAACATCAGAAAAACTCTGACACACTGACATTATCATGAGTTCCCTTTTCTAATGCTAAATGTGAGAAAGAAAGTGAGAAACTCAGCATCACGGCTGCTCCAGCTACTGGAAATGATCTTATGAGTTAGCTGTCATTAGGTGTAAGGCCAGATCGTGCACAGGGCAGCAAACACGTGGCGTGTCCGCACGTCGTAAACTTTGGACGGTTACATGCTCTGTTCTCACATGAGGTGCATCAAATATTACTTTCACTCGAATCTCCTAGAGATTACAAGTACAAAGTCATTCACTTTAATCACAGTTATGCTTTTAAATAATACTAAAACAAGAAAATTATTGTTTTGCTTTTTAGCGCATTTTCCTTTATTTGGTCCCAAAAGTACCCCTGCAACTACCTGAAAACTCAAAGTTTCTGCTTTTTAAAAGTTTAATAAATCCACTAACCAAAATCTGAGTAAGCAGACGTTGTAACTTTATAACTTTATAACTGAGCACTTCAGACTGGTTAAAAGACTAGTTCATGTCTGATGCAACCAACCGTATTTTCACGACCATAAGGCGCACTGTGCTAAAAGGCGCAGTCTCAGTTATGTGTGCCATTACTGTATTTAACACACACATAAGGCGCACTGGACCATAGGGCGCATACAAGTACCGTATGCGTATTTAAAAATAAAGCGGGAGCAAACCTGAATTCGGT